>NC_047576.1:2592500-2835000 GCF_011004845.1 Esox lucius | reverse complement strand
CATTATAACTATTATATAACCCTGTTCAGTTCTACCAAGTCATTTAGGAGCTCCATCAAACTAATGGAATTGCCCTTGGTGCCTAATGCCGAGTAATGATCAACGATGCTGAGTTAGAGGTGTTTTGCTGGAGAACCACGACACGATGAGGCAATATAGTTCTAATAGTGTCTAGACGCATCACCTAGGAAGCATTCAGTAAAACATACTTTACACACGCATACAGAACACATTCACGCAACACATCACACAACATATTACACGGCACATACACAACTGACGCACAACAGATACCCGACACATACACAACACATCACATTCCTCTATACATTCCACAATACATCCCTCAGCACACCACACATGCACAGTTGCATAACATCACTATTAAAGAGGGGGGCTTAGGGGGCAACGAGCAGCCAGGCAGTAACTGAAAAGCTGCTGGTTTGAATCTCGGAACTAACTAGGTGAAACATCTTGTGACGTACCCTTGAACATGGCGGACCCTATTTTGTTTTGTAAATTGCTCTACATAAGATGTATGATAAATAACTGAAATGTAAGAGAGAAGAGAGAAGAGCAGTAAATACAGCAATATTCAAAGAAATTCTGAGCATTGAGATCTAGCTATGTAATAACATACAGATGTTTTCCTAATATGCAGTCGAGGAGGATGTAGGGCACAGTAGGCGAGGACACGGAGAAATGAATTACCTTAAAGGTTTGGGGACAAATGTCCTTTTTTCTGATTCATCCATCAGTCCCCTTTTTCTTTCAGATGAAAGTAGTTCAGTGGTGGTCACGCGGCCGTATTTCAATAATTGATTGCTGCACACATTCATCATGACTCAACATTACTGTCACAGCTGCCTTTAGCCAATGGGATTGGCTGCATCTGCATTTCCTTACTTTAATCTTTTGCTAGGCTAACCACTAGCACTAAGCTAAACCGCCACACTGCAACTCATTGAAGGGCTAACAATATATCCAAGGTGGACTTTATTTATTAATTTTTTTATTTCACCTTTATTTTACCCAGTAAGCCGTTTGAGAAGCAATATCCAATTGCAATGACGACCTGGCCAAAGGCGTAAATGCTAAACAAAGTTATACACTGAGTACTCAAATGAAGGCAAGGCAAGTATATTTGTATACCACATTTCATATACGACAATTCAAAGTGCATTACATTAGAAAAATCTAAATATATAATAGAAATAAATTTAGCATAAAAGACAAAGCATACAAACAAAAACATCACATTTAAGATTGCTAAAAGATTATTGAAGATGAATGAAAGGCAGAAGAAAACAGAGGTTTTTAGCCTAGATTTAAAAGTGGTCAGTGTGGGAGCAGGTCTAAGATATTCTAGCATTTGGTTCCTCTGAGCTGCATAATGACTAAATGCTGTCTTACCAACCTTTGTCTTTACTCTCAGAACAGTTAGCAGACCAGACCCTGATGACCTGAGTGGTCTAGAGGGATCACACTGAGAGAGAAGATCAGAGATGTAACTGAATGCCCTGAAGCATTCAGGGATTCATAGACGAATAGAAGTGTCTTAAAATCAATTCTATGAGATACAGGGAGCCAGTGAAGAGACCTAAGAATTGGTGTAATGTGATCAGCTTTTCTTAGTTTTTGTTAGAAACTATAATGGGGGGAAAATCTGAGGTCAGATCAATAAATCACACCAATAAATTCGACCATATGTGGTGGATGCTTGCTGTTTATGCAGAGAGTTAAGGTCCATAAGAGTTGTTACTACACTTATGGATGGAGTAGGGTGCTTAGCTGGTTCAGTGATTAGATAGCACCTCAGACAATTGTCCAATAAAGTGATGAGGGTGTGAGGTTTCAGAGTCTTTTTTACAGTTCACTCCAGTCACTGGCTTCACTGGAACTCAGGAGTGAAGGCCAGAAGAAGTGTTAACTTCAGGAGTGCCCACAGTGAGGTATCTGTTGGAGCGCATATTTCTATTGGGTATTAATAAACAGAGTCCGGTTTTCACATGGAAATAAACCACTCACTCTCTCCACAAAGCAGAGCCCGGTGTTTATGGTCTGTGACGAGGCCAAAAAGGTGTCAGTGGGAAGGATAGCCGATCTTAGCCACAGGGAATCGACTAGCTGTCAGTCAGGGCATTGATGGGACACTGTTGTTGGCCTTGCTGCAGGTGCGAAACAGATTAGCTTGGCCTCAGTAGATGCCAATCCTGTTTTTTCTGTGCTACAGCAGCCACAGAGCGTTTCCTGAGTGTGGAGGGAGGCGTAGGCGGGTTGAAGTCAGATCGGTTTGCAGTTTACTTTAGATTTCCCCAAGCGAGTATGACACTGTTGCAGAGTTCTCAAAACTCATGTAGTGGACCCCCAGATGTTTAACAAACTTGTTGAAGCTCTGAAACTACTTCACCTGATGAACCTATTCCCAGGGCTTGATGATTAGTTAAAAGCTGAATCGATGAAAAGTCCAAATGCATGGATTGGCAGGCGTCCTCCGAGGAGAGGTTGAAAAAACCACTTTTGAACCACGGTCAGACTAAACCACTTTTGAACCACGGTCAGACTAAACCACTTTTGAACCACGGTCAGACTAAACCACTTTTGAACCACGGTCAGACTAAACCACTTTTGAACCACGGTCAGACTAAACCACTTTTGAACCACGGTCAGACTAAATCTTTTTTCGTCGAGACGCCCATCACCTGACGGGATAAAGAATTCCTGCCATCTAATGTGGGTTCCTCTGGCCCACAGATTCCTGTGGAACACGTCGTTCTCAGGGCTGACGGGCCCGGTGTCGGTGCAGAGGAACCTGTCCCGGGTCCTCACCTCTCAGCGCTTCCACATCTGGAGCCTCCGCAGGGACGCGGTGGGCCAGCCCACCTGGGTGACGGTGGGTACCTGGGAGGGCGGCCGCCTGGAGGTGGAGGACCAGGGCCTGTGGCAGTTACCCAACAAAAGGGGTCACGGCCGGGGTGAGGGCCGCGGCGGAGGCCAGTGGCGGGCCGGCATGCCGGTGGCAGGCAGCCGGGTGCGAGTGGTCACCCTGGTGGAGCACCCCTTCGTGTTCACGCGAGAGGTGGACGAGGATGGGAACTGCCCGGCTGGACAGTACTGTCTGGATGCGGGGACCAACAGCTCAGAAATGCTGGAGCGCTACTTCAGCGAACGCGCCGCCGGGAATTCAACCTTCCTGCCCATGGACTATGGCAAGTGTTGCTACGGTTACTGCATCGACCTGCTGGAGAAACTGGCCGAGGACCTGCGCTTCGAGTTCGACCTGTACATCGTGGGCGATGGGAAGTACGGCGCGTCGAAGAGCGGCCGCTGGACGGGGCTGGTGGGCGACCTGCTCAACGGCGTGGCCGACATGGCCGTCACCTCGTTCAGCATCAACTCGGTGCGCAGCCGCGTCATCGACTTCACCTCGCCCTTCTTCTCCACCTCGCTCGGCATCCTGGTGCGCAGCAAGGACACGGCCGCCCCCATCGGCGCCTTCATGTGGCCCCTGCACTGGTCCATGTGGGTGGGCATCTTCGTGGCGCTGCACATCACCGCTCTGTTCCTCACGCTGTACGAGTGGAAGAGCCCGTTTGGCATGACGCCGCACGGACGCAACCGCCTGCGTGTCTTCTCCTACTCGTCCGCGCTCAACCTGTGCTACGCCATCCTGTTCGGCCGCACGGTCTCCAGCAAGACGCCCAAGTGCTGGACGGGTCGGTTCCTGATGAACCTGTGGGCCATCTTCTGCCTGCTGGTGCTGTCCAGCTACACGGCCAACCTGGCTGCCGTAATGGTGGGCGAGAAGACCTTTGAGGAGCTCTCTGGGATCCACGACGCCAAGGTATGTGATTTAATGATTAACTCTTCTCTCTCTCTCTCTCTCTCTGACCCTCTCTCTTTCAATTGTTCCCTCTCTCTCCTTCCCTTCCTCTATCCCATTCCGACGTTCCCTCTCTCCCTGCCCAGCTCCACCACCCGTCCCACGGTTTCAGGTTCGGAACGGTGAGGGAGAGCAGTGCCGAGGAGTACATGAAGAAGAGCTTCCCGGAGATGCATGAGTACATGAGGCGCTACAATGAGCCCACCACCCCCGATGGAGTGTCCACCCTCAAGTAAGAGATGACAACATCTACAGTATATACCTGCTCCCAGTGGACTCGAGGGTGTGCGTTTGTTTTACCCGGCCCTACATACCAGATTCAGCTAACTGAGGTCCTAATGAGCAGCTGCTTTTCGGAATGATGACACAAACCTGTCCTGGTTGTCGGTAGGTGTTAGAGAGGATTGATGCGGCGCCCTTGATCTATTATCCATAGAAATACAATTGAATCTTTATTTGTATACATAGGATTTAATTGCGGTTTAGCATGCAGTGAGTTTGTATTGCATTTTGTTTATATGTGTTGTTGAAGTTGACAAATGAATCTGAAACAGGGTCATTAAGCAGAACTCAAAGTAGATAGATACCTTCTCTGCTATTCTGTCAAGAAAGTTTTGAATTATTTTTGTTTTCCCTCTCTCCATCCTCTGGGAGAAGTGTTTGTTGTTTCTCAGAGAAAGGTCTGTCATCCTGGCAGACAGAAGAGAAAGGCAAAGGAGAGGAGAAGCCAATGGTATTGCTTCAAAACAAGATGAAATGTGAAAAGGAGCACACACAAGCAACATTTATTTCTAGACAGAGGGCTGTAAAGTTGAACTTGAGGTGGATGATGCTGGGTTACAGTTCAATTCAGAAGGAGGGAGAAATATCCCAGCTGGCATTTGAGCTTGTGTGATGTAATGTGGATCCTCATTCCTTGTTTTGTTGTATTGCTTGACCGGATAGCCATTAGTGACATAGAGATCTTTTATTTTGTTCTTGTAGAATTCGAAAAAACAAAGGTCTTTGGAGTTTATTTCATCTGAAATTAGGGAAATATTCAGTGTCGATTTCATACCCCAGAGGTCATGCACTCCTCACAATTGAAGCTGCAATCAGAGTACTCCAAAGCTGACACAGTTGATAATGAGCCATTTTAACATTTCCATCGTTCTTATAACCCATAATCCTCTCTGGTTCAGCTAATGTGTCTAGTCAGGGGTCAGCATCATTAAGGAATTGAGTGCCTGATTTGGGCCCGTTTCACCATCGCCTCAGTCACTGTACTCTACATTCATGGCGGTATTGTTTGGACGGACAGGCGATTAATGGCTTTGCTTCACCCTCTCCCTATACACAATTTCCCTGGAGGACTGAATCAGAGCCCCCCATTTCCACAGACACATAAAGAATAATTGTGATGGTGACAAGGTCCATGTGCTGAATCTGTAATGAGGGAGGAAGTGTCCCCCAGGGCAGGTGTGGGTTGCCGGGCTTCTGCCGCTTGGTACCAGGACATAGCCTGGCCTGTTTGGCGTGTGCTGATTGGACCACGGGCGGGTTTGAGGGGTGATCTAGTTTGGCACATTGTCTGGGACACCACTCGTTTTGGGTTGTGACGTCCATCGGTAGGTTGACCCGCTGTCCTCCGTCCTCCATCTATAACCACTTCCCTCTGTGTGTTGAAGGGTAGATCCCCCTCAGCTTGATGCCTTCATCATGGACAAGGCTCTGCTGGACTACGAGGTTTCCATCGATGCGGACTGCAAGCTGCTCACTGTGGGAAAGCCCTTTGCCATCGAAGGTAAGAGCGTGGTTATGGTTATTCAAAAATGTTTGCTACTATTTTTGCACTTAATCCACATCACACCCCTGTCTCTGAGAGACGGTGCAGGATTAAGTTAAAACAAACTCCCTGGCTGGTGGAATCCAGAAATCCCCAGGTTTTCTACAAATCCTGGTTATGGGATTCTGTGTTTCTTGTTCATACCCTCCTGATTGCTGGAAATCGTCCAACTGGAAATCTTGATGAGTACTAGATCAGCTCGGCGTGGTTCTACGCGATGCAGGACTGAAGACCACTGTTTCAGACAGCTGTCCCACTCTGACCTCTCTTCCTGGCCTGTTCTGAGTTATCCAAACATTGAGCTGGATTGTACACTTTAGCTGTCATAAGATATAGATATGGCTTATTTAGTTTGCATGGGACACTTCACTTTAATTTGAGAGGTGAGGGTGGGGGGGCAATAGGAGGCATGGGGGAGGCATGGGGGAGTGGGAACTGTAATGGAAGAGGCTGTCATCTGGACGCTGTTTCTATTAGACTGAAAGGGCACGCCTGCGGTGTTGGCTTTGTAAAACGTCAGCTCACGCTGTGTATTCAGATTCATCACTGGGCAGGAAGCACACAACACACACACACACACACACACACACACTCCTGTTTGGCTTTTACAGCCTTCCTCTGGAAATTCTATAACTGTAGGTTAGCTGTGCAAGGATGGCTATTTTTAGCGTGAAAGTGTGTGTGTGTGTGTGTGTGTGTGTGTGTGTGTGTGCCTCTGAATGAGAGATGCCCGCACATCTCACTTGCACATTTTAGAGTCATACATTTCACAGCTCACCATCTTTTATGAGAATAAGTCACCCTATGTGAGAAAGGGTTTGCGATGTGGGGGGGTGCAATGACTCTTCAATCAAATTCTGTTTGACTCGAGCTCTTTCAGTTTTTTTCCTTTAAAGCTGTTAACACAAACACACACACACACACACACACACACATACTATATCCCTGGGTACTTTTAAAATAGTTGAGGTAACTGAACAGAGTAGAAGGCAACCATTTTATTTGAGATTCAAATACAGGTTTAAGAAAAATATTCTTAAAGGTATTTGCAAATCTGCAAATTATTTTAAAAGAAAAACAATATCAAGCCTAATATTGATTATCAAATTATAATTATTTTCCGTGAAGTACACGAGTAACACTGAATGACAAAACTAGAGTATATCAACTTCACAGATATTTAACAATAAGTAATAATAATTATTATTTATTGCATTTGTAAAGCACTTCTCGTCACAGACAAATAATCTCCAAGTGCATGAAAAAGAAAATAAGAAATAATTAAAATAATAATATTAAATAAATAAAATAACTATCAGAGTAAAATGAAATAAAATAAATACACAGAATATATTCATTAAACTATAATGATAATACAGTAAAATATTTTTTTATGCATATTATTATATAATAATATACAGTGTAATTTGATTAAAAGTAAGGGTACGCCAACCAACAGAGGTGTGTCTTAATTAACACCTGCTTTAAAAGCCATGACTCTCTGTGCAGCCCTGAGGCTGTCAGGAAGAGAGTTCCAGAGGTGAGGTCCAATGAAAGAAAAGGCGCGGTCTCCCATTTCTCAGAGCCGGCTTCTTGGGTCATCGAGCAGATTGGCGTTGCTGGGCCATAGAGGGCGTGGAGGTTTATGGGGGAGAGCAGGTCAGATACGTAAACAGGTCCCAAGTCATTGACAGCTTTATAGACTAAAAGGATTAAGAATAAGAATATTAAGAATAAGTGCTGTATGGTAGTCCAATACCACTTTACATCCAGTTCCTATACATGTGTATGTTAGTTTGTGTTACATAGGACTCAGTACATTTCTTTATATTTGATAATAATGAAGTAATTACATATGTGGGATGAAGAACAGTGAGTCTTTATCTTGCTTAGTTAAGATCAGCTTTTTGCACTGCAATTAAGATGTAATACCCAAAATATTTTGTACAAACCATGCTCATGAACTGTTGCTCCATGAGTAATTACATTTTCATTACCTAGACACAAGAATAGCTTATTTGTCCCGAAAACACTAACAATACCAAAATATGGCTGTTAAGAGTTAAATGAAAGGAAAGATCCTAAAACTGCTGTGTTGAATGAACCGGAGCCAAAGGACGTGGAAAGTTTTGTTTGTCTTCTACATTTTTCATTTAGATTTGAGTGATTTGGCAGACGTTCTTATCCACAGCGACTTGGGTGAGCAATTTGGGTTGAGCCCCTTGCTCAAGGGCACAACAGCCGATATTTCCATATCAAGGGATCAAACCAGTCGTGTTTCTGTCACGGGCCCGACCCACTAACCACTGGACCATCTGTTGCCCCATATTCTGAGTTAACGGTCCTGTTAAACACGATGCCGTGTGTATAAAACAAGAACCCTTCCCATCAAATGGAGTTTTAAAGTTGTTTTTGCCAAGCATCAAACTTGCTGTATCCGATGTTTGCAAATTACTTGAAAGTTCCTAGCAGCAGATGTCGCAGAACTTGAGCACCGCAATATATTTCAACTTTATATTATATTGATATATTGTACAAGTAATTTTAGATTTTGGTTTGGTTTGTTTATGAAGACCTACATCTGAGGCAATTGAAATTCAGTAGCATTTACATTTAGAACTCAAATAAAATGGCAAAATAGATCTATTTGTCTCAAGTTCTATCCATTATATTTCTATTGCCTGCATGCAGTTCAAGATACAGATTATACTATCATTAGCTGAAGGCAGCCAATCAAAACATGGGATCTGTTTTCAAAAATAATATTTTAAGTTGGTGCTACCTCTGATCTGTATATAATTCATTTTACAAAATATGAATCTGTAATCTAATAGTTTTTAAATGTTTCCTAAATCTGTATTTAAATTGTGTAGTTAAAACACTAACTATCCCACCTACAGGTCATACTGCTCACAACTTCCTTTACAATAAATATGTAAATCACAGTTGTTAATGAAATAGCCCTGTTAATAATTGATGACATTGTATTTTCACAAGCCAAGGGACCTTTTGTTTGTTTGTTTGTTTAGATTGGGGGAGTGTAAGACAAGATAACGGGGCTCTTCACATTGACAAAACCTTGTCTACAATAACTATTTATTTATTTATAATAAATAAATATCTGAAGAAATGTACATTAGCAAAGGAATGTCCTATGCTTGGCAAATTGACATTTACAGTGAATATCCCAGCATAGCCAATAGCCAGCCATTGGTGGAATCAGATCACCACCCTTGATGGAGTAACTCGTTGAATATTATATTGCTTTTTTCACTGGGTTTGACGTGAGGAATATTCCTCTATTTTGGACCTTGCCCTCTAGACAGTCATCCACAATAAAACAGTAATTGGGGTTTTGCACAATTAGACCTCTCCTAACTCATCTCTCCCCTCCACTAATTGCATTTTCTACCATTCCTCGTTCTTCCATTGCTTTTTTTCTACAAGGGGACTACTCACTATTCATCACTTCATCCAGTATCATATCACATACACCCCCCCGCCCACACACACACACACACACACACACACACACACACACATGTTATGTTTCACTTCCCTCGTGGAGACCCTAAATATTATTTTCATTTAAAATCCTATTTCCCCCCACCTACTAACCCTAAATCTAACCTCTTAGTCAGAAGTAGCCTTTTTCCTCATGTGAACGGCGTGTAAGGTCCCCACAAGGTTACATTTTCCATGTTACTAAAACATCAAGACACATTTTGCCTGGCAGCTAGTCCTCTGCTTAACGATCTCCTGGCACTAAAACAATTGAGCAACAGCAATACAGCAGTGAGCTATGGCTTTAAACAGAGTTTACTTTCCTAATCTCTGTCCCTGCCTCTCCTGGATTTTATTTGTCTGTTTTTTGGAACGAATCATACTGAACTGCAGACACAGTCACTGGAAGGTGCCAGGACTCTGTCAATTTGGTGATTAAAGCCACCCTATATTTAATGGGAGTAAATCAAGAAGGCAAGCCCACGCTTTATTAACCAAAACATCAACACTCGGCCAGTCCCTGCAAGCGCAGGGCTCAATGTTGACCAACAGACAGGCAGGCAGACAGACAGACAGGTAGACAGGCAGTCTAAAAAGAAGCAGACATACACTGACATACACATCAATACAAATATGCCCGTCCTTGCTGCCTGTCAGTGTGTGTGTGTTTGTGCATGCTTCGATAGTCATCCTCTGATGAAATGTGTGGCTGTCAGGGCTTGTCTGGCATCTGTCGTTTTGACTAGCCCATGGGATGGAGGAGAGAAGATGGAAAGACATTAGCCACGAGAAAGGGAGGCATGGGAAGGAATAGGTAAATGTAAAACCCCTCTATTGATTGAATAACATTTCTAGTAGTACTAGAGAAGAGAGGAGGTAGAGATGGAGGGGGAAATAGATGGAGGGAAAGAGGAAGGAAGTTGGTGAGATGGAGAAAACAATGGAGGAAGTTGGTGAGAGGGAGGGAAAGAAGAAGGGAGTAGGGAAATATACAGTTAGAAATAATTAGACACTGACACAAGTTTTGTTATTTTGGCTGTTTACCAAAATATATTCAAGTTACAGTTAAACAATGATAATTAAAGTGCAGTCTCTCAGCTTTAAGTTGAGGGTATTCACATCCAAATTGGAGGAAGGGTTTAGGAATTATAGCTCTTTAATATGTAGTCCCCTCTTTTTCAAGGGACCAAAAGTAATTGGACAATTGACTCAAAAGCTGTTTCATGGACAGGTGTGGGCTATTCCTTCATGATTTCTTTATCAATAAAGCAGGTAAAAGGTTTGGAGTTGATTCCAGGTGTGGCATTCACATTTGGAAGCTGTTACTGTGAACCCACAATATGCGGTCAAAGGAGCTCTCAATGCAAGTGAAACAGACCTTCCTTACGCAGGAACATGAGGAGTGGCCAAATCAACAGTGTGGTACATTCTGAGAAAAAAAGAACACACTGGTGAGCTCTGCAACACAAAAAGGCCTGGACGTCCACAGAAGACAATAGTGGTGGATGATTTTAGGATCCTTTCCATGGTTAAGAAAACATCCAGCCAAGTGAAGAACACTCTCCAGGAGGTAAGCATATCATTATGTAGGTCTACCATGAAGAGAAGACTTCATGAGAGAAAATACAGAGGGATCACAGCAAAGTGCAAACCATTCATAACCTTCAAGAATCGAAAGGCCAGATAGACTTTGCCCAAAAAAAATCTAAAAAAGCTAGCCCAGTTCTGGAACAGCATTCTTGGGACAGATTAAACTAAGATCAACCTGTACCAGAATGATGAGAAGAAAGAAGTATGGAGAAGGCTTGGAACGGCTCATGATCCGAAGCATTCCGCACCATCTGTAAAACACTGTGGAGGCAGTGTGATGGCATGGGCATGCATGGCTTCCAATGGCACTGGGTCACTAGTGTTTATTGATGATGTGACAGAAGACAGAAGCAGCCAGATGAATTCTGAAGTGTATAGGGATATATTGTCTGCTCAGATTCAGCCAAATTCAGCAAAGTTGATTGGACGACGCTTATCTTTACGGATGGACAATGACCCAAAACATACTGCGAAAGCAACCCAGGAGTTTTTACAGCAAAGAAATCGAATATTCTGCAATGGCCGAGTCAATCACCTGATCTCAACCCAATGCATTTCAATTGCTGAAGACAAAACTTCAGGCAGAAAGACCCATGAACAAACAGCAACTGAAACAGCTGCAGTAAAGGCCTGGCAAATTACCAGAAAGGAGGAAACCCTCCTTTGGTGATGTCCATGAGTTCCAGACTTTAAGCAGTCATTGCCTGCAAAGGATTCTCGACCAAGTATAGAAAATGAACATTTTGTTTATGATTGTGTTAATTTGTCCAATTACATTTGAGCCCCTGAAATAAGGGGACTGCGTATGAAAATGGTTGCAATTCCTAAATGTTTCATATGAAATCTTTGTTCAACCCCTTGAATTAAATCTGAAAGTCTACACTTCATTTGCATCTCGGTTGTTTCATTTCAAATCCATTGTGGTGGCGTGCAGAGCCCAAATTATGAAACTTGTGTCAGTGTCCAAATATTTCCTGACCTAACTTTATGTAGGAGGGAGGTGGGCGGGACAGAGGAAAAGAAGGTGGAGGTTGGAGAGATGGAGGGAGGTTTGTCTGTTTCTGTCTTTAAAGATTTTAAAGATGGGTGGAGGAACAGAGGAGAGGGTCTCAATGATACACACTCTCATGCTCTGTTACGCCGAGTCAACCAAAACTCCTGTCAGACACGCGCACACACACACACTCAAACCTAACACAAACATGTACACGCAGTTTGTAATTAGATAATGGACGTGCCGAATGCTCCTCACTTTTTCATTGTCCTATTTCCTTCGGTATCCTCCTCGATCCATCTTTCCTCAAACTCCTGTTGCCACCAATGACCAAGATTTTTTTTTTTTTCTTTCATCCTTCCACGCATCCCAGGAATTCGATATTGAAAATCTAATTTACAAAATGTCATTACATACTTCAAAGGAGTGGAATTAAAGCACAGGATCAGCAATATAGGTAGCGAAGGAATTATCCAGTTTTATGGGCCGACGGCAGGGATGAACTCTTCATTTATAATAACCCTAGCCTCCTGTTCCTTTTCTGGAAGGGATGACGGTAAGGTCATCCGATTGGGTTCTGTATCGATCCACTTCATCTGTTGGGCGCAGAGGAGAGGAGACACTTCACTTTCCCTGAAGCTTATAAGCCTTCTTCTCCAAACCATTTAGGAAAATCTTTAAAGCCATTTGGGTATTTTATTTGCTTTGGGGAAAAAATGACCTCTGCCAAATTAAGTTTTTAAAAGTTTCCCTTATTGATATGAGTAGTCTATGTCACTGTTAACATACATGTTGTGGAGCTATAGAGGTGCTGAGCTGTAAAAAGCAATGTAAAAAGCATCTCTACATGCTTACATTCTAAATATGTTGTTTCACCTCTTAACTAAAGCCAACTATTTCTTTTTGATATTTTTTTCACATCAAACGCCTCCTAATGGGACTGTTTTCACGTATACAACCGCCGTTTATATGCTGCCTTGATGGGACACGACCTACACCTGTACAAATAAAAACAAGACGCGGCCCGCGCTGCGCCAAGTAACACTTTTGCTGAGGGGCCGGGTTGTTCCTCTGCACCTCCAGGTTACGGAATTGGCCTGCCACAGAACTCCCCTCTGACCAGCAACGTGTCCGAGTTCATCAGCCGCTACAAGTCAGACGGCTTCATGGACATGCTGCACGACAAATGGTACAAGGTGGTGCCGTGCGGCAAGAGGGTGTTCGCTGTCACTGAGGTGAGTGTCGGTCTGCCCTCCGTCTCTAGGACTGGCTTTGCGTGGTTACGGCTGACGAGTGTTTGGTTTGGCCGTGTCGATGTGGATGTGTCCTGGGAGCCGTATCGCATCCTGTGTGTTGGGGCCTTGCCAGTGTGTGTGTGTGTGTGTGTTTGTGTTGGGTGTGTAACACCACCTCCTTTAACCCAAACACACCTAGCGAGTTTAACTGCTGAATTATACTAAGCTTTTCCTGTTATTGTGGACAGACAGACTGGGACTAACCAATGAGGACTCTGGGATTGCTTTTCTAATACCAACACCATATCCGACCGGCTGATTTCTGTTTATCACCTTCTCAGCAAAAACTGTGTGTGTTTGTCTGTGTATGTTCCTAACAATATGCATGTTCAGGATGGCAGAAATGTATCCAGAGAGACAAGTGGTGATCTCAGTCATGTGTGCAGAAACATCAAAGTCACTCCCATTCTTGTCATTAACTAATTATCCAATTATCATCTGATTAACTTTGGGAAGTGAGTGGGGGGGTGAACACTGATGTTCCCCACAAGACATCAACCTGTATTGTTCACTTCTACTGAGGCTCACTTGCAGGGTCGTAGCTAATAGGGGAAAGTAGGGATGCACTGATACCGATACCAGTATCGTGTATCGTGTATCGGGCTGATACTGGGCTCATGTACTTGTACTCGTACTCATAGAAATATGCCGATACCACGTCATGGAAACATTAAGTGAAACTCGATGGTTGTGTCGCCCCTTGACGCATAAGTATAGAGTATAGAACTCAGATTGGACGGTGGACGGAGATGTCAGCAATTAAGCAAGTAGAGTGCACGCTCCGCTCTGCTAAATAGTCAAGAGGAGGAAAGGAAAAACACAAATTTAATACAAGCAATTTGATCAAACCTCGTTGTACACAACACAGCGCAGAGTTCAATGAGTATGTAATGCTAGCAGAGCAGAACCACAACAACAGTTAACTCAAACACTGGAGAAGCGAAATAAAATGTCCAGAAACAGCCCGCGGGAAGAGCACGAAAAGTTTCAAAGAAGTGCGCACAGTTTACGGTCGCACGAGCATCAGAGCAGAGAAAACACGTCCTGCACGTTCAGAGTATCCAACTGAGGTCAGGGAACAGTAACCGGCTGTGTGCGCGCACGTTTGTGTTGACCTGTCAGTAAGTGGCTGTCACATTCATATGAAGGTAGCAATCGTCTGAGCGACAACCCGAGGTAAGAAGATCGCAAGCTAACTTTCACAAATCGATAGCTACGATGGATTATTGGCGTCATACATGCAGCAGCAATACGACTATAGATTTTCGTATTTTGCTTTCAAAATAAAAGCCTGCGTTGAGTTGTGTGTATTGTTTATATTTTCAAAGGAAAAACTAAGTGGGGTAAAATATTAATTAAACAAATTACTATTTAAATAATACATTATATAAGGCCTCGTAAAGCATCTATGAACTGTATTATTTGCCCACTCCCTCCTCTACTTTAATTCTGGGCCTCAGCCAAAATATGGAGCTGCGAGCGTTAGCCTCATGACGATCTGCGCCCCCCTCTCTTTATTTCTTTGTCACTGCTCTCTCTTCCTTTCTTCCTTTCTCTCTCCCCCCCTCTGTGTCTGCTTTCTATTTCTCTCTCCCCATCTCACTGGTCGACTGCAGCTCTCTTCTCCCCGTTTTCCTCCTCCCTAGACTTTCCATTCTCACCTGTGAGGTGATACGAACTCAAATAAAAATTTTGGAATGAAAAGATATATGTATTTGACAGATTTCCATCAGACTGTCTTATTGTAGCTGACTAGGATGTTATATAATCCAAGGTGAGTATGCGGCATAAGTAGAAAAATTTACCATCCTCCGATTCACACATATAGCTTTTAGTTTTCTATATATCTGTCATTGTTTCATCTGCTGTCTCAGTTTTCTTTATATCGTTTAACTATGTCATATATTTCACAAGGTTCCTTTTTTCCTTATACAGTCCCATATCTTTTACTAATAATTTATATATTTCAACAGTGTCCTTTGTACTGTATCTCTCACCAGTTGAATCTTTCACAGTTTTTATCTTTCAGTTTCCTTTATATCTTTCAACAGATTCAACTGTACAGTATTTCTGGGTTCTGCACAATGACAAAAGGCACCCGGATGCCATTTCTATTTTACTCTAATTTGAAGTGGGTAGAGAATGGTCTGCATTGAACAGATTATTCCTCATTTCCATTCTAAATCCTTCCGCTCACATGGATTTGAAGGGGGTTGGCTGAAGGGCAGGGGGGGCGGTGAGGGGGAACGGGGGGGGGAGCTACGTCTGCCCAGAAACAATACGACAGAGGACACGTCCACTCTTAAACACAGTCGACACCATCCATACTGGAGGGCCTAAGTGCTAATAGGATGAGTTATTCCCCCTGCATACTGAACTCTACTGGATCGGGGGGGGGGGGGGGGGGGGGATTGGGAAAGGGGGAGAATGGAAAGTCTAGAGAGGAGGAGAACGGGGAGAAGAGAGCTGCAGTCGACCAGTGAGATGGGGAGAAATAGGAAGCAGACACAGAGAGGGGGAGAGAGAAAGGAAGAGAGAGCAGTGACAAAGAAATGAAGAGAGGGGGGCGCAGATCGTCATGAGGCTAAAGCTCGCAGCTCCATATTTTGGCTGAGGCCCAGAATTAAAGTAGAGGAGGGAGAGATGGAAGGAAGGGATGATGTGGGGGTTTACTGTGTCAGCAACACTCCGGAAACAAGCACCCTGCCTCCCTCAGTCTTTCCAGCCTCCACCCTGCCTCTCTCAATATTTCCAGCCTCCACCCTGCCTCCCTCAGTCTTTCCAGCCTCCACCCTGCCTCTCTCAGTCCTTCCAGCCTCCACCCTGCCTCCCTCAGTCTTTCCAGCCTCCACCCTGCCTCAGTCTTTCCAGCCTCCACCCTGCCTCTCTCAGTCTTTCCAGCCTCCACCCTGCCTCTCTCAGTCTTTCCAGCCTCCACCCGCTTCTCTCTCGATCCTTCCAGCCTCCACCCGCTTCTCTCTCAATCCTTCCAGCCTCCACCCTGCCTCTAACAACCTCTGCAGCCTCCACCCGCTTCTCTCTCAATCCTTCCAGACTCCACACTGCCTCTAACAACCTCTGCAGCCTCCACCCTGCCTCTTTGCATCTCCAGCCTCCTTCTCTTTCACACTTTGTCCAAACCCCTGTAGATAAGAAAAAGAATGAGAGAACATTCCCTCTGAAAATCTCTCATTTTCTGCGAAGTGTTGAACAGTGTTGGATTTGTACGGCGTCTACTCTACAGCGTGTCCCCAACTTTTGATGACTTGACAGGCTAGATTCAAATTTCATTAGAGGTATAATACAATGACTGTTCTGTATTACTCTGTGGGCTGACAGGAACTGTCAGGGTGCTGAGCGCTCACACTGTGCGTCTCTAGAACACACGGCCGTCCTGACCTAAATGTCTAAATGCTCTCCAAGCACTGCTTTTATTCTGAAGGGCCTCTACATCAGCCCATGTGGTAGACGTTAATCATACGCTAACAGACAGGTAGGCTCGTGGAAATTGAATTAGCTAATTTACTCCATACAGCTACAATGAACTAGAACTAAACAAAATACACAGAAACAGAGTCGGTGACAATATTCCTGAAAGCAGCCCAAGGCATGAAGGTTGGCTGTTCAGTGGTCATGTGACTCAGATCTCTAATGGAAGCACAGCAGCATCGATTCAAATTAGTCACACTTTACATTCTGGTTAGTTCTCCACAGCAATACCTCCTGATGTGTTTAACTGGATATCTATGAACTCTTTCTGAATAGAGGTGAATATACTGCCCCCTATTGGCAGTTTATTTGAATTATTTTTGTTTTACCTTCAGTTTACCTGGCAAGAACAAACACACAATGATGTATTTACAATAACGGCCTGGCAGGAGGCAAAAAAGGTCTCCTGTAGGGAATGGGTAGTGGGATTAAATAAAGAGACAGACAACACAGACGTGACAACAGCGCAGTACTAACAAAGAGACATTTAAACCACATAGAGAGACACCACTGTGTAAAATAAAAAGACACAGACAATAAACCGATACAGCTGCTCACTGACATGTTTACAACAGACAAAGACAACAACAGGACAACAAAGCAGAGCTGAAATGAACAGACACAACACATGAAGCAGTTACAGGTGTCAATTAATGTGTTGGTGATTGTCTCTAAAAAAGTTGCAGTGGTGACAAAAGTACAGAGAGTTTTATAGTTCGTTGTTGCAAACTGAAAGGAGAATCGACCCAAAGAAGTGTAAAAAAGCCTGACGTATCAGGTACAAAAGGTGAGACCTGAAACGATGCGCAATATCCACTGGCTAGAGATCTAATAACAAGGGGCCGATGCAGGTCAGTGGACCGGGGGTTGAGAAACGATCAATCACATTGTCAGTCCCTATGTCCCTCCCCCTGTTAACCCTGCCCAAGTAACCCCACTGTGGCCCCTCCCAACCCCATGTGCAGACTCTGCAGATGGGCATCCGTCACTTCTCAGGGCTGTTTGTGCTGCTGTGCGTGGGCGTGGCCACATCCCTGCTCACCTTGGCTGGAGAGCATGCCTTCTACCACATGGTGCTCCCGCGCATACGCCGGCGGCAGAAGTTCAAGTACTGGCTTCACACCAGCCAGGTGAGATTGAGGGGTGTGTGTGCGTGCGTGCGTGTGTGTGTGTGTGTGTGTGTGCGAGCGTGCGTGCGTGCGTGTGTATGTATAAGTACCGGTTTTAATGACAAGATGTCTTGTATCCGTACAATATCAATGTGATCTTTGTCGTTTCACAGTCAGCCTGAAGAACCCTTTTCTTGATTCCTGGGCCTTCAGACTTTTTCATGATGTCTTTCATGTGCTCTTTTCTGCTTGTGGTTCTCCCCGGCACATGTTTTGCCAACTCTATATCTAAAGGCACTTACACTTCACATATCCCCTGTGAATTCTACATTAACAAGCAGTTATTGCTTATGAAAGGTTGTTTATGGGGTGGGCTTGAGTGTCATAGGGACGTGAGTATATCACCTTGGCTGTCAATTGAAAACCTATGGGCCACAGTGCCATCTGCTGTTCACCAAGTCAAACACCAGTCAGGAGCGTCAGTCTAAATTCAGTATGAAAAGAGCCAAACCCTCATATTTCTACCCATTCGGTGCCACTTCGTCTGCTTATTGACCCCACCCTGCTGAGAGGGTGCCCCAGAATGAATCACTGGCTCATTGCCACCAAAGAAAAAATATCAGCGAGTGAAATGTGATGGGACCGTCCTTCCATGGGGCAGGGACAATGAGCTGACCTGAGTGGCTGTGCCCATATTTCATTTTTGTGCAGCAAATGTACTGTCTCTGTTAAAAGCACTGGTAATCAATATCTGCCTGATAAAGGACAAGTCAGTGTTATTTATTTATATGCATTGTGATGTTGCATGACTGTAGATGTTGCAGACACATTCAATTGGGATCATTCCTCACACTTCCACAATGCTGTATTCCACTTAGTCTACTGAAAAACACAATGCTTGTGTTACGACAGCAGTCAGTTTGATCGCACTGCTAACCAGTTTATAACAACGATAAGGGACGTCTGGGAATTGATCGTTCCCCATTTTCTCTGCAACTGCGTAATCTACTTTAATGAAAAGGAGCAATACTTTTTCTTGTGTGGATTATTCCTTGACTAAAGAATAATCACAATTTAATGTGTACAACATCTGTAAGACCGGTTTCTGGGAGCATCGGCGTTTCTAAAATAACATTAATAGGGTGGCCATGGACCGTCCCACCCACCGCCCAGTCCAGAATGAGCATGATGAGAGAACAAATCTGGACACCGAGGGAAAACATTTACATAAAAAGTAATGTTTGGTTAAAAAAGGCAAATTTGTCCTTTAAGTCTATTAAGGTCCCCTAAGCTTCTCCCCCCAAGGAGGATTAGGAATGAGAGGTGGAAAGTAATTACAATTTCTAAGATGGTGTTGATTCTGCACATTTCAAATAAAACAGTGTGGAGCTTACAGTGGCTTATAGTAACTATGGCCCCATTTGTTCTGCAGAAAATCCACCGAGCCCTGAACCAGACATATGAGGATGTGAAGAAGAAGCAGAGCGCCAACACAGAGAAAAGGTGATAAAATGGCTGCCATTGTGTTTTTTCCTTATTTTTTTTAATTTATAAAATGTTTTTATTGCTTGAGTACTTTTTGTTAAACCAGAATTCACTTTCTCAGAAGTTTAACATGCTGGCCAAAATGGAAATACTGTCGGCCAAGACTCTAAAATCATTAAATAAATTACAGAAAATCAAATACTTGCAGTAACACTAAGTATCTCATGAAATGTTATTTCAATCAATCATTACACAATGGCTCAATAAAAACTAACTACAATTATCAATGTATGCTGACATGGTTTACTCTCTTTAATGTCTGTGCCATTTCTTGATACTATAATTCCAGTATGTACCATACATGACAAGTAAACATATTGCAGCACAGGCTTTTTTTAAATGTTTTACCAAAGATGACCATTGCAGAAAGAAATGTCACTCAATAGCATGAATAACCAGAAACTAAACGCTTTACCATTTTCCAATTTGTCCATTAAACTATTAAAGACACGAAACTAACAAACAGCAGAAACAGAAGAATGACCATGTAATAAACATTTTAACTGTATACAGTGCAGTAATACTGAAATACAGTGTAATAAAGCATTATAACGTACCTATTGTCATTCTTGAATATTCTCACTACTGAAGCCACAGCTGATCCACTGACATTGGGCTAGACCCACTCACACATGCTTGGTCCATTCTTGCAAATAACCACCCAAAGGTGACCTGTTTTATGTAATGAATGTTAATTGAACAATTGTGCAAGGTTTTATATAACTGCAGAATAGTTTGCTGTGACCAAATGTTTTGATTTTGCTTAACATTATTTAATCAACTGAGTTTGCATATTTTCTTTTGAGAGTTGTGTTTAATGATTTGCAAAAATATGCTTATCATTTGCATTGTGTGTAAAAGCAGTGGGAAATCACCTAAATAAAGAATACTGCTGTGCTATTCAGGTTATAATGGATATCAAATGAACCCCAGTTGCATTAAAGGTGTATTAGCAATAAAGAAAAATGATTAAGACTCATTTATACCTGTCTCTAAAATGCATCCTTCTTAACTTTTCTGTTTGCACCTGATTACAGTCAGATTACAGTGCGTCATAATCGTCTACTGTTGAACACAAAAACATTGGAATAAATGTGGACAAGATCAGGACCTCGGCTACATGGAAGCATGGCTTAGCATGTCGTTCCCTCCGTTCTCACAGATCTGGCAGGACACGGCTAGTTCAATCGATATGGCTGAAACCTGTCTAGCTAATATACCCATCAGTGGTATTGAGGGGAAAAGGACACAATGTGTTGTTTTCATTAAAGCGGGTTTGGTTTTGCACCAGACCATTGCCTGTTTTCTTGACTGACAAAAGCCCTTTATCTCGCCCCCTGTAGCTGCAACATCCAGAAGGACCAGCCGCCCCTTGACCCCCCTCCCCCTGGGGCCTCGGCCAAGTGGAACAATGAGAACAGCAGGGACGCCGCCGCCGCCGCCGCCAAGGACAACAAGCGAGTCCACTTCAACCTGGAGACCCTCAACAGCCGCCGGCTCTTGGCCCGGGCCGTGGCCGAGTCCGAAGGGGGAAGAGGGGCGGCTGGAGGCGAGGCCACCCCTGGAGCAAACCAGGGCAGGCGTGTGTGCGCAAACGGCGGCTTCGGGACTTCATTTGCCAACCTGGTGCTCTCCCTCCCCTCTTCCTCCTCGCCCGCCCCCTCTTCCTCCTCGCCCTCAGGCGTCTCTTCCAGGCCGGAGGAGCTGCTGGAGCTGCAGGACAGAATCAACCTGATCCGGGATCAGCTGAGATCCGCCCTGGCCAGGAGGGCAGAACTGCAGACTTCTCTGGCCAAAGACAAGGCCGCATGCTCCGCCTCCAGCGCGACGGGACCGGCCCCGGTGGTCGTGGCAGCTGCAGCCCTCCCCACGTCCGCCAAGACTGCCTCGTCCCTCCCCTCCACCCGCTGCGCCACCACCATGACAGACCCTGTACTCAAGGCCTTGCCCACAGTCCGCATCGCCGCTGCCAAACACACCAATGACAAGAGGTGATGCACCCTGGAGTTTAGGCAGACCAGTCAGCAGCGAGCTAAGGGTTTAAAGGGGAGGGGTTTATTGAAAGGTTTGGGTCGGACGTATTCCCTTGCTGTCAGCCCAAATGCCGTAGCATGGCAGCTCTTTCCCGGGACACCGACCTTTTGCTGCTGGGTGAGATGGAAGAGCTTCCAGGGCACTGGGAATTCCTTCTGATCCGCAGACAGCTGGTGAAGTGTGTGCGCGTGGGCTACCTCAGACCTAGTATATGTATCGTGTCAACAAGTGGGCTGGAGGTACCAGCACGCTCCCATGACAGAGACTCACCGGCTCAACACTCGTTCTGGGAACTGAACCACTGAATTTCCAGTGCTCTCTCCTCCTCTCTGCCACAAAACCCAAAATGGCTGCCACCCATTCCCACATTTTGTTTTCGGTCACTATTGGTTTCAGTGTTGGCAACCTGAGACGATGATCTGTGCTTTGTTTAAGTTCAGACAGACAGACAGTGCAGAGGATGTATTCAAACCAGGACTCATGCTTTTATGATTTTTCTCTTTGGTTGATTTTGAGATCCAAGTCGATATTGTTCCCCAGGCTTGATTGACATGTTTTTCAAGAATAAAGTCTAATGGAAGTGTAGGTTGTGATAAAGATAAAAGTTTGAGTCCTTGTCAAGTGTTTCTTGAGTGGCCCTTTATTTTTACCTTACAGGTACTGAGTGGAGATCTACATTTTTCCTTATTAAAAAACCCAGTACGCCTATTTCAGTGATAGAATAATAGCTTAGGCCTGTAAAAAGTCAATATACTCAAAAACCAGAGATGCCTTATTGTTATTATATACTGGTGAGCAAAGTAATCAGAGCAATAAACAGTGATGTGATGTCATACCTGTGTTTTGAAACCTGATTGGATAAAAGCTATGGTATGACACTGTACATCATGGGTATAACATACACCCGTTCAAAAGTTTGGGATCACTTTTGTCCCTGTCCTCCATGAAAACGTACATGGAATGAGTGTGAATAGTAAATAGAGCTAAATAAATAGGAAATAGTAATTGAAAAGGTTAGAAATAATGTTTTTAATGGAAATAATGTCTATCCAACTTTGCTATTGTCAAAGAATCCTCCATTTACAGACATTTCAGCCTTGTAGACATTTGATATTCTAGTTGTCAATTTGTTGAGGTAATCCAGCGATTACACCCCAAGTTGGATTGACTTGATGGGCACTTAAGTACTATAAGGTCAAACTGCTCCCACAACAGCTCAATAGGGTTGAGATCCAGAGGCTGTGCTGACCACTCCATTGTAGACAATACCAGCTGACTGCTTCTTCCCTAAATAGGCATGATGTTGCAAAATGGAGTGATGACATTCCTTCTTCAAAATCTCTTTTACCCAGTACAAAGCACCCCCAGAGCATCACATTGCTTCAACCTTGCTTGATAGATAGTGTCAAGCACTCCAGCATATTTTCATTTGATCTGTATCTTACGAATGTTCTTCATTGTGATCCGAACACCTCAAACTTAGATATTCGTCCATCCATAACACTTTTTGAGTTGTCTGTTTCTCAAACGAGACACTAATGCATTTGTCCTCTGACTCAGTTGTGCACCAGAGCCTCCCACTCTTTCTATTCTGGTTAGAGCCAGTTTGAACTGTTCTGTGGAAGTAGTACACAGCGTTGTACTGGATATTCAGTTTCTTGGAAATTTCTTGCATGGAATAGCCTTCATTTATTAGAACAAGAATAGACTGACGTGTTTCAGAACATAGTTCTTTGTCATTATGAGCCAGTAATTGAAAATACAATTGCTGATGCTCCAGATAGTCAATTAATCTAAAGAAGGCCAGCTTTATTGCTTCTTTAATCAGCACAACAGTTTTCATCTGTGCTAAAATAATTTCAAAAGGGTTTACTAATGATCAAATAGCATTTTACAATGAAAAACTTGGATTAGCAAACACGTGCCATTGGAATTAATAATTTCCAGCTACAGTAGTCCTTTACAACATTAACAATCTCTACACTGTATTTCAATTTTGTTATTTTAAAGGAAAACATTTGTTTTTCTTTCAGAAAACAAGGAAATTTCTAAGTGACCCCAAAATTGAATGGTAGTGTAGCATCACATGTTACTGCTCTAACTGTCAGAACTAGTTCATGAGAGAAATTACACATCTCAGGGGTTTGTGATCATTTGGAAATACACCACATCTGCCTGCAAAGCATTCTGCCCACGAACAGCTCTAAGCTACAGTATATTGGCCAAATACCACACCTTGGGCCTTTTTGCTAACATATCCCACAGCTATCAGCCAATCAGCATTCAGGAATCAAACCACCTGGTTTATAATACACTAACAAATGCGATGTTAGAGTTTATTCACAAGTGAACTGAGTGTCCTTTCTTCTTCATGACAGGATCATTTTGCTAATTAGCTGTGTCCCCAGGCATTTGAACCAATTATGGATGTGAATGTACATACCAAATGAAGTCAACTTGTATATAATTCAATAGGACCAATGTTCAGACACAACAAACAGAAATCAACACACAGACGACAATTATTTGTGCAAAGAATGCTTCTTCTGCACTTAGTTTACTCAACAGTTAAATACATTTGAATGAGAGGAGTCTTATCCAACACAGGTCGAAGGATTCATTAACATCGTCTAAAATGAACTACAAATGGATCGCAACTGCTGCAAGGCTACAATCATCCCGCTTCCTCTCACAGAACGTCATATAGGCACAGATAAAGAAACAAGTGACGGCAAAAACCTCACTTACAGAGCATATTTTTGTTGTATCAGGTAAAAGTCTTCACTCATGGAATGAACTCAATAGAGGTTTTTAATTAAACTGACTTGTTGTCATATTGCACAAGTTGGACAAGCTTTCAAACCTGCATCCTGTCCGGCTTCCTTTCCATTTCATAGCTATGACCGCTATCCAACTCACTGAGGAGAAATTATCCTGCCTCTACTGAATTCCAAAAATGTGTCACCTTTCTGCAAAACCTCTCTTGGTTACTATTTTATCAGTATTGAAATATAACCCACTTTCTCTATTGAGGCTAGTTTCCATTTCACATCCAAAATATTCTCAATTTACACTAACGTCTAATTCCATATAAGGCATTATCAACATACTCTGTTCTGGCCAGGAAATTACACACACACACTGAACACAAGTCCTTATTGTCTGACTCCATGTCTACAGTGTTAGTTTCCGACCCTGTTGACCGGTGGGAAGCCATGTCCTGCATTCTGCTAGCTCCAAACGGGGAAGGATTATGTATTTCAGGTACAGCCGATGACAGCTAACCTTTTGGGGCGACCACATGGTCGGTTTCGGTGGCAGATTTAGTGGAGATGGGTTGGCTAAATGTCCTTTCCCTGCAGCCATTCAACCCCTGCTATTGCCTTGTGCTAGTCAAGTGCAAGGACCGGTGTGAGTTAGCAGCTAGGAATGAGCCCAGCCAGCTGACAACATAAAACAATCCTTGTGATAAACTTTTTTTTCGTACTGTCACATGCACTTACAGAACACAAGTGGCTGATGGTGTCATTGGAAACGGAACCAATCAGACCGGAGGACAAGCCAAACAATGTGCGCCTTCAGAGTTGGCTAGCGGAAATTCAGAGACGTAAATAACGTTTAAAGACCATGAAAACTTGATCCAGGCAACGATTGCGCCTTCAAGTTGATTCTGTTCCACCTCCACAGGACTACTTAGGTGACTGGAATTTGAAGGACCAACACGTTGATGAGGTTTGGATAGATGCTTCTGGCCCCCTTACAGGACACAGAAAAGCTTCTGGTGGCAGAGCAATTATGCACTTTCACTCAAAAGGGGGTTTAAGACAAGAAACTGCAGAAACTACGACTCTTCTGCGGCTCAAGCAGCTAAATCTCCATAGGAACCCTGAACTGGGGAAACGGAGCAGGCGCAAGCAGGTCTTCCTCGCTTTACTTGGATATAAACTTAATGTACCATAATGCTCTTCACGGCTAGAGCTAAATCTTTACGCCGGTTGCCAGTTAGTAGTACAAGCTCCGAACTGAAGAATTTTAGAGCTTGTAAATAGTGGGGTGTGACAACGCATCTTCACAAACCAATATTATTAGCTAAAAGGAAATAACCAACTATTGTAACTCAGAAACCCAGGTAAAAACAGGGTTGCCTTCTTATTTTTCAGGGTTCAATGGCCAGATTAATGAATGAATGGGACCAAAGTCAATATCCTGCAGCCTTGTGATGACTGGTATAGTCCACTGTGCTCTCACAAATATATACACAGAGTCCATCACCACTTCCAAGGCCGGTGAAGAAAGTCCCCTCAAACGCTCTCTGCAAAGTCGCCCCAAAAGTCAAATATTTAGGTTTTTAGGGATCAATCTACAACCTTGCTTTCATCTTTAAAAAAAAAAAAAAAAAAAAGTTTGTTGGAACTCAGCTCAGGCCTTTGTTTTATACCTGATACAATAGTTTACCCCCTAACCAACAGAAATGTCACCGTTAAACTGTACATTACTGATGGAATCAGACTGAAGGTTCTATTTGACAAATAATTTTCAATTATATATAAAAAAAATAATAATAAACGGCATAGCCTTTTTTCCCATGATCAATGAGAGAAAACCTATGACCAAAGTAAAAACTGTCCTACTCTGGGTAGGGAAACTAAGGATGTCAGAACCAAAGCTCTTAAAACAGCTTTCCCCAACCGAACCATCTCTGGGACCACCAGACATTTCACATAGGTTGGGGTCAAGTAATCAACTATCAACGAGCTATTAGCAAAGTGATTCAGGGGGTGCCAACTCAAGGCTACGACAGATGTAAAAAAAAAAAATGTGGTGGTCCCAGAAAAGTTGATCGGGAACTCCTGTCCTGGCAGAGAGGAGGGGCGCACTTCCTTTTCCTCATCATTCCGTCCCTACGTTCCTCTCTTCCATTCCTCTTGGTGTCGTACGAATGAGATTACAGTAATAAAGCCACAGTGGCCATCTTGTGGTGTCGAAAGAGGATCTGAGGTGGAGGAGAAGGCTTGTGGCCTTGGCGTGTGGGAGCATGTGAGTAGGAGGGGCTTCAGGATGGAGTGGTGTTGAGGGGTTCATGTGTGCTGGAGCAGTCTGTGGGGCTCTGCCCAGGGCACTCCTCGCCCACCGAGCCACTGTCTGTGTGTACAGGATGGATGGAGGGACTGACACGGCATGGGGAAGTCTCTGCCCCCCCAGGAGGGCCCTGGGCCTCCTGCACTGGCGCTCCTGTTAGAGGCGGGGCAGAGGCCACTGCGACTGGGTTTTCCACTGCCACCAAGCTGGGACTGCCGTCACCTGGGCTCTCTCCACCTCCCCCCGTTCCAACCTCAGAAGCCCTGGTCTCCCCTAACAACCCCGGCAAAGACCCACCCAGCTGGGTTACCGGGGCAACGGACAGGGCTTCTGGCTCTGTGGCGGTGGCCAGGCCTCCGGCGCTGCTGACCGCGCCGTTGGACTGGGAAGCCTGGGCCGCCGGTCCTTGGGCCTCAGCTGTAGCATGCGGATGTCCTGGCGGTTGGACCTGGCCGACGGGCGGCGCCGGCACACCTGGGGTGGAGGTGTTATTGTTGAGGTTGTCCTGGAGAGCCGTCTGGTTGTCCCCCTGGCCCGTCTGCTGGTTCTGCAGCAGCATCTCCTGGATGCGGATCTGCTGTAGGATGGCTGGGAGCTCGTAGTGGTGGAAGAAGTAGATCATCGAGTGCTGCGGGCAGAGGAGCGAAGGTGGCAGGTGAGACAGTGCCTGGGGAGGCTGGAGGCGGACAGAACTCCAACCACCGGTTGCTCGCTCGCTCGCGCACACACACACACACACACACACACACACACACACACACACACACACACACACACACACACACACACACACACACACACACACACACACACACACACACACACACACACACACACACACACACACACACACACACACACACACACACACACACACACACACACACACACACCAGCAGTTACAAAAGTGCTTTCACAAAACACCCAGACTGAAACCGCAAGGAGCAAGCAATAAGTGTTGAAGCACACCTCAACTTGCACCCCCATGTTAAAGCACCAGAGCAGAATTTAAACCACTCAGGAACAACACGAAACCGATATAAATGCACACTGATCAGGGAACACTGGATCTACCTTTACCAAGAATACTTTGTGCAACCCTTTCTTCCTGGGCTGTATCAACACGTGCCTGGCCTATGGAACCATCACTGAATAATCGCATTACCTAGCTGGGTAAGTAGCATGACTAAATGATCTTGGTTATGCAAAGACAAACTATTCTCTCATTAGAAAACAGCCTGGGACATGATTTATCTGCCCTGTTCAGACACTGCTGTAAACTGAACTGGGCTTTTCTGTGGTTTGGAGAATGACACTTCTGGTCATCTACAGACAGACAATCAAAGCCAAGCTACATTTGCGTGCGTGGCTGCTGTCTGGTTACAGGCCATGTTATCCTACATTAGGGTTAATTCACACTAACTTCACAAGCTGTTTAGCAAAAAATTATGAATAAAATAAAGCAACTTGCCATCTCTGAAATGCATGCAAATCTCAGATAAATCATTCAAGAAAGGTGATCTTCAGAAAAGCTGTGTTGTTTAGGTAAGAGACTGCATGGCAATGACATTCATAGTCCTGGCCTGTGACGTAAGGTCAGAGGTGACAAACCGGTTCCATGGAGATCTGAGTGCCTGCAGGTTTTCGCTCTCACCTTGTACTTGATTGATTAATTAGGACACTAATTGGTTAGTTTCTACCCTCACCTGGTTGTTTAGGTCTGAACTGGGAACCAATTTATAGGAAAAAATTAAAACCTACAGACACTTGGCCCTCGGTGGAACTGGTTTGGGCTTTTACCCCAGGTAAAACAGGCTATGCACCCACTCTGATCTCGAAAATATTCCTGTATACGGACACTTGCCACACCCTGTTTTAACACAGCGCTATGGCACTTAGCTAAAGATAAAGCACTTTCCCTCAGTGTATTGAATGAATGAAGTGTTTGGGACCTTTCACAATTTTTATTTTCTTTTGTTACACTTTGTGCGACACGGGGGGGGGACGCCAGCGAGTTGGACTTTAACCCATGCTGAAGCAGTACACGTTCCACGCTAGACCACTGTCATGGGCCGCTAGGAACCAGTTGGACTTTAACCCATGCTGAAGCAGTACACGTTCCACGCTAGACCACTGTCATGGGCCGCTAGGAACCAGTTGGACTTTAACCCATGCTGAAGCAGTACACGTTCCACGCTAGACCACTGTCATGGGCCGCTAGGAACCAGTTGGACTTTAACCCATGCTGAAGCAGTACACGTTCCACGCTAGACCACTGTCATGGGCCGCTAGGAACCAGTTGGACTTTAACCCATGCTGAAGCAGTACACGTTCCACGCTAGACCACTGTCATGGGCCGCTAGGAACCAGTTGGACTTCAACCCATGCTGAAGCAGTACACGTTCCACGCTAGACCACTGTCATGGGCCGCTAGGAACCAGTTGGACTTTAACCCATGCTGAAGCAGTACACGTTCCACGCTAGACCACTGTCATGGGCCGCTAGGAACCAAAGCCTCAAGGGTTTTAAATGCTGTTCATAGGACAGAGGAGAGGGCTAACACACACACATGCACATTTTGCTGTTTTGTTACCTGTATGAAGAGCCAGGAGGTGACCAGAGCCAGGCTGCTGTACTGACCATTGAAGCGGTAGTGGTAGGCATAGAAGGCAAAGTGATACAGATAGAAGAACCTGCAGAGAGACAGATACAGCCCCCTTAGAGACTGGACTAAAGTAACATCACCACACCTGGACCGACTTACAGAGAATTGTTGTGGATACTCTGCTCAAATTAGTTCAAATCAAAAATCCCACAAATATGGCAAACAATTCATATACAGATGTTTCCAACTCTCTGTCCATCCCCATCTCATAAGACAGGTGGGTTTGCGCTGCTGACCTCAGCCAGTGGTATTGGCTGGTGTAGGTCTCACCTCAGCCAATGGCGTTTGCTTGTGTTGGTGTGACAGCAGATGGCGTCGTACTGGTCGGCCAGCCACACAATGAGGATGATGTAGAAGGCGGTGGTGGTGTCGTTAAAGAACTCGGACATGATGGCCTCCATGCCTGGGGGAGAGAGTTTCAAAGTTAAAAAAAGAACAGCCAGTTGTAGTAAAAGATGTGGACGTGTCTCCACCCTTGCTTCTTCTACAACAGAACTGCAACAAGGGAGATTGCACTGTATTTTCTGTCTTTTTAAAACTGTTTAAATGCCAGTTGTTACCCAGAAGGTACCTATAACACACCACTAGGGAGATATTCTACAGTGAACAAGAATGACTGCATCCAACCAAATAAGACCTTAAAATAAGAACCAACTGAAAGCCTAACGGAAGACTCCTACCCTTGGCTGCTAAAGGCCACATGCCAGCAAAAAACAACCACATTTTGGCTCTAGACACTCGTACATCCCTGCTCCAATCTGGAGCCTTTTCATTTGTCTTCCTTGTGCAAACGGAAGTCATACAAATCCAGGTTTGGTTTTTCAGTCCCTCATCTTTCAGGAATTGTTAATAACACTAATACCAACATATCTGACCATATCTGACCGTAAATATAGACATGACGGCTCAATGACAAGACGCTCTTACCGACAAGCGCAAGGATGACGGTGAGCAGAGGGGCTGCTGGGAAGGCGATGGTCATGTTCATCTCTAGCATCTGCAGCAGGTCCACTGGGGACACAGAGGGAAGGTTTAAAGAGACACTGGCGAAGAGGCACGTGTGGGCAGAATTGACTGTTACAATTGACAGGACAGTGCTCTCACCGATGAAGACAAAGATCTGGTGGTGGGAATAGCGCAGCAGCATGGACACTGACAAGGTCTGCCGAAACACACGGGGACAACACCAAAAACACAGTCAAGCTAATTTCTGTGGACTCACAAAGCATCTTAACACGGTTAACCTGGGACTAGTGCAGGTATCTCTAGCTAATTTGTTGCGCTGTTCAAGTGAAATCACAGAGCAAGAAATCTTAACAGCTGCCTGTGCACTGGATTTAATACTTGTGAAGTGTGATACTTACGAATATTACCATGATGACAAAGGCAGCCAGGTAGGATGTGCGGGCCATCCACATGCTGACAAATCGGTAATGTTCTCCGGAAACCACGTTCCTGAGGAAGCCTGTTGGCAGACACGCAGAAGAAGACGGTCAGAAGCAGACGGTCAGAAGCAGACGGTCAGAAGCAGACGGTCAGAAGCAGACGGTCACAGGCTCGTGCCTTTGCACGGCACCAAGGAACACGGCACCCCGACAAATCAGTGTCATACCTTTATTCTCCTCGTTCTCCGCAAGGGCCTTGACACTGGACATCAGGATGTCGTCGTATCCCAGAAACTCATCCAGGAGGAAGCGGCTGAAGCCGTCCCCAAAGCACTGGTCCTTCATTGGATCTGCGCGCGCACACCAAAAAATAAATAAAAATCAGCAGCGGTTGATTTGAAAAATATTATTTTAATGGGTTATAGCCAGTAGCCCAGGGATTTACAAACTTGTTCTGCTCATTCCTCTATTTTAAAAGCAAACATTATGACCCAACTATGTAAAAATATCGATCAACATCCACTGTTGACTTTTCTATTTGGAGCCATCTTTCACAAATCCCCTAACATTATTTAAATCTGAAGGATGTACTGAAGTGAAAGAGATGTTTCAGAGAACGGCCCTGTGGAGTTCAGAGAATCATCAGGCAAACACTGGACGTCTTCTGCGTAAATAAACAAAACAACTGCGTTCCCTGATCCTGTCTCCTTGGTTCTAAACATTCCTGAGGTAGAGGGAAACAATCTCAGCTTCCAGGAATAAACAGGTGGGCTACTTGTGCACATGGAGTTTGTTTAAAGTTGCGCAGTCCATGTTACCGAAGTGTTTAATTAAAATACATTTCTCAAATCCATCAAGCATTTATGGTCGCAATGGTAGAAACAAACTAGCGGGCCACTTCAGCATGCCAAGTTGGTTTCCAGCCAATCATACTAACGAAGCCTTCCCTCGTTACCGATGTCACAGATCATGTCACGAGTGGCAAAGAAACAGAAATCCCAAGTTGACCCCAATTCACTGAATTTGAGGGGTGTTGTACTTTTTCAAATCTGCCTGCTATAAGATTCTCAGCAAAGTCTGGGACCCTTTTACTCATTCCTCCCTACTACAGTTATGGGCGAATTCCTGCACCTTAAAACATAGTGGCATTGTAGCATCCTAATTTGGGTTGTTTTCTTGAATTGTAATTATTTATCAAAACAGTCTAGAACAGCACCTTTCAATCTTTAGAGTAAAACTGCATTGGAAAACATCTGTTACTATTGCGCAAACCTTTTTCCTTTTCCATTGTTAGAATACTGCCATCAGATTTAACATATATAAGAAAACACTTGAGAGCAATTCATCCTGGAGTAGAATTTGCTCTGGATAACAGGGTCAGAAAAATAAAATAATAAACACCACTACACTTAAAAGGGTTGCCGTGGCGATTCAGCTCAGAGTTTCATGAGCCCTTGACAAAGCAGCATTGTGTTGGCCCACGTGACCCATGACCCATGTCCAGATAACGAAAAGCCACCGAGGCCCAGCTGAGGTTAGGTACTAACGAGTACATTGGCATGCGAACAGTTAACTACTGATCTAAGAAACGACTAGTCATCCGTGAGCAGAAGGGCGACGGGTGCAGGTCCCATCAGTGCTTTACACCTGGAGGCATATTTACTCCTGCAGGGAAAACGGCTACGTTTCAAAACCTTCTACTAAAAAGATCAAAGGATAAATCGAGTGCCTAGTCAAACGGGCACAGCCCTGCTATGTCGTGGTTAGGGTGGTCTTAAGTAGGCTTAGCACAGCTCACCCGGGTATTACTGTTTATCACACCTGCTATGTGCTGCTTATAGGAGTGTTGGACAGCCTAAAAAAACCTAGCAACGTCCGCACAACACCTGCCAATGCTTCCGACAGTGCTAGGCGGGCTTTGTGACCGCTTACCGAGAGTGACAACCATGACAGGGATGTTGAGGCGTTGCCGGGTGGTCTGGGACAGACGGAGGAAGCCATACTCCAGGGAGTACTCCACTATGTACTCCTCCTGAGGCCACACTGCAGACAGACACATTCACAGGTGAGCAGCTTACTGCCGACGCAGAAAACACACCGCAACCCAGAGACTCAAAGGCAACACACTATTGGGTGCTGCGTGAAATAACCCAGAATCACACCGGGTCAGAGACGATCTAAAACAGCAAATCCACTGACGGAAACACATCGGCATACAGCGTTAACGTGGGTTAAAGAAAGGCAGTCAGGCTCACGCCTCTGATGAATAAACCCTACACAGCACAGTAAAAAGCAATGCAACATATCGTTAAACAAAATGATGCAAAGGACATTTTGATTTAAGATGATTTCAAGAACACCGACAAACACAGTATAAACACCATCTTGTACCAAACTACTTATGAGAGGGCAAAGTACAAAGGGTCAGTTCCTGCCACACAAAGGCCTTGTCTGGGTACAGCCAGGAACAAATGGACAGGTGAGATGGCAAGACACGACCACACCGTCTCATTCAAACAGCCGGCTGCATGACAACGGATACAAGAAGTGGTTTGGTGGCAGAAGGCGACGGTACATGCTTTTTCAGAATGAAATCATAACACAAATGGGGGAGACCAAAGACCAGAATTTGCGTGAAAGCGGGGCGATCAGGAAGCTAGCAAGAACAGGTGGAGAGGGAAAAAGGAGCCGTGAGGAGTGGTGGTAGGATTCTCACTTGTGTAGACAGGTACTAGGTGGGTAGATAAACAGGGCGGGGTGGGGGGGGGGTGGGTTTACCTGCTCGTGTTAGCATCTCAATCTCGGACACTGTCTCCCTCAGCGGCTGCATACCTTTAGTGGGCGCCTGGCTGAAGGAGAGGTCCTGGCTGTCGTTGAGGCCCACTCCTCCATGACCCATGCCGACACCACTCAGCGAGGGCTTTAGCCGGGGCTCAATGTCCAGCTCAAACTAAAAGAGAGAAGAGCAAAAAGAACCAAGGCAGTTAGAGGTTGTTAGTCGTTTGCTTATGTGTTCTGGTCAGGCAAACTTAACAGCTGGAGAACTGGTCTGTCTAAGCTTTTAGTCTTCCTGTTTTCCACCTTCCTGCAGCAAAGCCTCACTCTCACCTGCACAGTGCTGTTGTCAAACATCTCCAGGGTCATCTCCTCCTCCTCCTCGTCTTCTTCGTGGTGAAGCGCGGCCAGGCCCAAACCTGCTCCCCCAACTCCGTCTCCCTCGGGCTCTTTGACCAGGCCCTGAAAGCCATCCGTGTCGTAGAACTGCAGGAAGATGGGGGCACGGGAAGAGTTGCGCTGGATCTCCACACGTAGGATGCCATCGCGTGGCCACTTCTCCCGCACATGCTCCAGGCAGTTGATGGGAGAGCGGGAGAAGGCAATGTGGATGTAAGCCAGGATGAACAACACAAACAGAGCCTGGTGGAGGGAGGAGACAGGAGAGCATTATCTCATGGCAGACAGACTGAATTTACAGATCTTAAAATGGTGCCAAAAGGAACCAAGACAGGACAGGCATTATTTTAAATTATGTTTTTGAGTTTATCATTTTCACCACATTTTTCCATCTGCCCAGCCACGGCATCCCCACCCAATCTTCCAAAAGCCCAACACAAGGCAGCCCTGTCCAATCTTCCAACACAAGGCAGCAATGAGCCAAATTGTGCAGCCCTATAGTAGACCACGGGGCCAGGTTGATATGCCACGACCAGGTTATCATCATGTTTTGTTGTAATTATTTATTTGTTAAACCACTGTACAGTATGAAACAAACATACCATAGATAAACAATTTGGGAGACTTAAACTTTCTGCACTGCCTAGGGGTTCTTGTGAATGTTTTTTCCTGATAGTTATATGATAACAACATAATGTATCACAATGCAATGTGGATAGAAATGTTTGTTATTCGGAATGACGCAAAATAGCAATGTTGCCACACCAATGTGGGGAGCAAAATGTTTCACAACATCAAAATGTCATGAATTTTCAAGACTGTCACTGCAAACTCCCACACAATATTTAAAACATTTTTGGAGCATTTTGAGGTGTGGAGAGTTACTTCTAAGCTCAAGAGCTCCTCACATGCTGCTGAGTAATATTTAAGGGGAAAGGGAGAGACAAAATTGGTGAGAGCTGGATCATAATCAAGTGTTACAGAATATTTTTCAAAATAGGACTCAATCTCTAAAATGGACACTTCACAAACCTACCACCTAATGCCATGTTAATTAATGGTTTGTGTTGTGTTTGAATGGAACCACATGGTGAGCATAACTGTTCCGCATTCCTATAAACTACTGCTGTTCCACAGAACTAGTCCTACCAGAAAAACATTGCCTATCACGTTCCAGGCCTCATTCTGCATCATTGTCTTACTCTTAAACAGGCAGTAACAGTCAGAAAAAAACAGAAGGAAAGCACGCAGCAGCACCACTACAAAAAAAACGAGTTTGGACTGTGACCAGTCAAAATGAGGCCCGACAAACCAAGTGGCACGTGGATTAGGTTGTAACCACTACGTTTCACAAATATGGTTTTGTTGTGGTACTAAGTATGCACACTGATGATAAAATTATTTTACACAAACATTTTGGAGAAGCATTGTTTGGAAATTAGGGCAGGGGTAGGACTGTAAGCCGGATTAATACTGTATGCCAAGTCTACTTTTATTGACGACAGAATTCAGGGCTAACTGTCACTTTGACTGGCCAGGTCCCACATATTCCCCTCACAGGAGGTTGTCATACTTCATTCTTACCCTACAGTACGTACGACCGATCAAGACATAATACGTGTGACAAATCCAACTTCGGAGCAAACTGACCTAAAGTCGTTGAATGGAGTATATATTATAATATTATGCACGTTGTAGACTACGTGAAGATACATTTTTTTCTTACCTTTAATAGGACAAAGAACTCGAAAATTCTTCTGAAAGACGGTGGAAACAATCTGGCATAGGTAACTGCCATCTTGAAGAATAGTGCGTGAAAAAGTCTGTCTCGAACATTTATCAATGGGTTCTGGTTGATATTAGGGTTTCGTATCCTGTTTGCCCCGCCATTGTTATTTAGCGGGACATTATTGTTCACGTTACCCTGGTTTTCTGACATCTCTGGCAGTAGGATTTATAGCGACTAGCTATCTGAATCCCAGTCAAACGTGACTCAGTATACGCCGCTCAACAGCACCAAAAACTCACAAAGTAGTAGGATGGTGCAAAACTACACTAACTGCAATAACAGAGCTGGCAAATTACACAGAAACGTCACAATTGTTAAATGCGACTAACTTGATGTATAGAGGGAATGTGAGTTGTACTACAACCATGTCTGAGATATTGATGTAGCTAGCGAACCTTTTCTGGCTACGAACTCCCCAATGTGTTCGACTAGCGTAACAGCTAACATTAATGAGTTTCAATACAACTTAGCTAGCACATTAACACTGTGCATTAAGGGCGGATGATTACAACGTATTTCTAAAATATTATTACAAATAAGCAATTTTCTACTAACGGTTTCAGGCCTTATATTCAACTGCTGTAACCTTTAACTGTTAAGCATTCACCATTTAATCTAGTTAACATTAACTGCAACGTACCATTGCTAACATTATAGCTAGCACCGCTAGCACACAACCTTCCGAAGCGCAAACATTGACGATTATGACGATGTCTTAAGAAATATTTTCAGAGTATTTTGTCTACATCGCTGTTATGCCGTTGTCTCATTCCAGTTCGCCAGAAACGCCCCAATAAATTAAGAAAATATCTACCCTGATCACGATAACTAGCATTCAATTGCTGACGTTCAGGTTCTACGTTAGGAACCCGTATGTTACTTTAAGTCAAACGATTGCCTCCAGACTCTCGAAAATATCAGTTTGACTTGATTGCGCATTGGAGAACGATTCTCGTTAGTGTTTGATTCTTAAAAAAAAAAAATACACGGCAATCTAATTTTGCATTTCGATGCCTTAGCGTCAACCATTTAGCCACAGAGTTCTTTGATTTAGCTGAGGAAGAAACAACAACATCGCAAGACAAAATGTAAAGAAGATAAGTCAGATAAGCAGCGGAGATAACCGCGAGCGCCACCTTTAGATGGGACGAACACTTTTTTAAATAAACAGTTCATAAAAATGTAATATCTAAATCATTGGAAATTATATTATATTATCGATGGAAGTAAATATTGTTATAAGTTATACCACGTTTTGCCAAGTTATTATCAATTTGTAAACAAAAATACTGCAGGCAACTAAAAAGACTTCTCAATTCACTGTATGAGGTCCTACCGTACTGTCGGATTTCTTGTCAGTGCTAATCATTGACTTAATACATAACTAACTAAATGAATGGTAAGGGTCCTATTTATTAATATATGTCATATAATTAAAGTCCATACTATCTATGAGTGAGAAATGTACCTACATGTAGATATATTTAGAAATTCGCCTGAATGTACTCTTAGCAAGTTTTCATTGCTATTTGCTAGCCAGTTAGCAATGGTTGTATGAAACCAAGCAAAGCCATAAACATCGCTGTAAGTATCAACTACTGCATTTTAGCTATCTAAATATTACAGTATACTGCAGGTGGCAAACTAACACAGCTTGCAACCACATACAGTACAGTATGTAATTAACGAGCTAGCTAGTGTTCTAATTTAACCAGACGATTGTCAAAGACAGTGTGGCAAGCACATTTAACATTTAGCTACAGTTTACTAGCTGTAATTCTGTGTCTTTCATTGCGATTTATGTGATTGAACATGATTTTTCTGATCGGAAAAGGACTGAAACCCATTGTTTAACCATTGGGAAAGTAGATGGTTAAATGATGGAGGTGGCCTATGTTTGTGAGTGGGAGAAGAGACCCAAGAGCAACCACTGTCCATCCATCCCACTGGTATGTGCCTGGTCCTGCAGGAACCTTGTTGCCTTCACCACAGACTTAAAAAATGAAGAAGATGAGAAAGGTACACGTGCTTGGTACTGATTCTGTAACCAGTTTGATGATGTGTTTAGCAAGAGATCGGCAAAATGTGAAATCAAACAAATCCCATTTCCAGTATCAATTGGGATAGTCCATCCATATATAATTTGGCATTTCTAATTCAGTGCCTTTTGCCTTGATTAGCAGATTACATAGTCAATTATGATTTTAATTTGCTTTATTTCAGAAGTCAGTCATATGGTCCACATCATTGATACAGAGCACCCATGGGATGTGTACTCAATTAACTCTGGACATGCTGAGGTCATATCCTGTCTGGAGTGGGACCAGTCTGGTAGGTCAACATAGTAGCAACACCAAACCAACCAAAATGGCCTTTTATGAATGTAAAACTTTACAATATATGTATTCATTTGAAAGTCTTTGTGTCTGCACATGTCTGATTTTGTCCGTTGGTGTGTTTTAGGTTCCAGGTTGCTGTCCGCTGATGGAGACGGACAGATTAAATGCTGGGCGATGGCAGATCACCTGGTGAACAGCTGGGAAAGTTCACTGGGGAGTTCAGTGGACGGAGACCCCATCGTAGCTCTGTCCTGGCTGCATAATGGAGTGAAGCTTGCTCTGCATGTGGAGATGGTATTGAACCCTGTTGTCCTCTTATTCACACAGTCTACCAGCTCTTCTCAAATCTCTTTGTGGATCTTATGATTTATTATTGTCAGTATTTCATAGGCAAATCTTAAGCTCTTGAGATATATTTCAAATCTGTATAAATGTCCAGAACACCACCCTCTCTCACCTTTCAGTCGGGCTCCACCAACTTTGGCGAGAAGTTTTCGCGGGTCAAGTTCTCTCCGTCGCTCACGCTGTTTGGCGGCAAACCCATGGAGGGCTGGCTGGCCGTGACGGTGAGCGGCCTAGTCACAGTGTCCCTGCTGAAGCCCAACGGTCAGCTACTGACGGCCAGCGAGAGCCTGTGTCGCCTCAGGGGCCGTGTGGCCTTGGCCGACATCGCCTTCACCGGCGGGGGTAACATCGTGGTGGCGGCCACGGATGGAAGCAGCTCCTCGCCTGTGCAGTTCTACAAGGTACCGGAGAGCGATGGCATGGGTGGTGCTGTGGTTATGGAAGGTGCCTGACACTGGCTGTATTAACCAGTGACCCTGTCTTACACGTCTGGCATGTAACACTGCTGTTACGAGGTTCTCCGCTTCGATGGGCAGTGGTCACGACGTGCTGTTATCTGAAGTATCTGCTGTCGTCCGAACCCCCAGGTGTGTGTGAGCGTGGTCAACGAGAAGTGTCGCATCGACACGGAGCTGCTGCCCTCGCTCTTCATGCGCTGCACCACGGACCCCGTCCGGAGGGACAAGTACCCGGCCGTGACGCACCTCAAGTTCCTCACTCGGGAGAACTCTGAGCAGGTGATAGAGAAGCACTGTGCGCCCGTCGCTGTCCGTGTGTCGTTTGTGTGTAGAGTGTGCCCTTTTTATTAATGTGACATAGGTTAGGGTATCCAATAAATTATGTCTTGACCAGTGTGTAAAATAATTCTGTAGGTAATCCACTGAAAAAACTATGGTCAAAGTCTCATGTCGCACATGATTATTTGAAATGTTTTTACCCCTTTTATAATATATATTTTTTAAAGTTAGGTCTACCGTATGATGTAGCGTATTGCCTATTTTAGGACAGTCCATGAAACATTGTATTAAATTAAATCAGTCTGTCTTTAAATATTAATAGCAAGTAAATGCATTACACCTATGAGTGAATATGTTCATATCCACAATATCAATTAAATGTGGGCTAATATGTAACTCAATGGAACTCAAAGTCACCAAAGCGCGTGGACACGCCACAGTTGGATGCTAAACTGCAGGCAGTGTTGTTAACCTCTGTATCTGTTTGTCTCTCTGTGAATGAATCATCTTTTAGGTGCTTCTGTGTGCCTCTAGTCAGATGGGCAGCATCGTAGAGTGCTGGTCACTGCGAAAGGAAGGCCTTCCGGTCAACAACATATTCCAGCATCGTTCACCAGTAGGTAAGGCAGCGCTTGGGTAACCAAAGCAAGTCCATCACACGCGTGGACCATTACTGTCACTTATAGCATTTTCATAGTTTACAGTTGTTTTCAACCCTTGTCCTCCTTCAATTTCTGAACAAGTCATAGTGAATCCCCTGTAGTTGGAGGTCAGGAGGTCAGGACTTGATGTCTCTGTTGACCCCCACCCTTTCCTCCCTCCGTTGACCCCCACCCTTTCCTCTCTGCGTTGACCCCCACCCTTTCCTCTCTCAGTTGACCCCCACCCTTTCCTCTCTGCGTTGACCCCCACCCTTTCCTCTCTCCGTTGACCCCCACCCTTTCCTCTCTCCGTTGACCCCCACCCTTTCCTCTCTCCGTTGACCCCCACCCTTTCCTCTCTCCGTTGACCCCCACCCTTTCCTCTCTCCGTCGACCCCCACCCTTTCCTCTCTGCGTCGACCCCCACCCTTTCCTCTCTCCGTCGACCTCCACCCTTTCCTCTTTCCGTCGACCCCCACCCTTTCCTCTCTCCGTTGACCCCCACCCTTTCCTCTTTCCGTTGACCCCCACCCTTTCCTCTCTCCGTTGACCCCCACCCTTTCCTCTCTCCGTTGACCCCCACCCTTTCCTCTCTCCGTTGACCCCCACCCTTTCCTCTCTGCGTTGACCCCCACCCTTTCCTCTCTGCGTTGACCACCACCCTTTCCTCTCTCCGTTGACCCCCACCCTTTCCTCTCTGCGTTGACCACCACCCTTTCCTCTCTCCATTGACCCCCACCCTCTCCTCTCTTCGTCCCACAGTGGGTGAGAAACAGCCCATGATTCTGAAATGGCGCATCCTCTCCGCCACCAATGACCTGGACCGCGTGTCGGCCGTGGCCCTGCCCAAGCTGCCCATATCCATCTCCAACACGGACCTAAAGGTGGCGTCGGAGACCAAGTTCTGCCCCGGACTCGGTATGTGTCGACGCCTAATAATTTGTCGTTGCCAGTCGGTGTCTTATCGTTCACTTAAGGTGGAACCATAGACAGACTAGGTGCACCTGAACAGAATGTATTTAAATTCACGGAAGAACAAGAGACACGCTCGGTAAGTAGCAGCTATGCGGAATGGGGCAGAGGGCACAGATGAAGTGGTGTTATTGTGTGTCTCAGGTCTGGCCCTGGCCTTCTGGACACAGATGAAGTGGTGTTATTGTGTGTCTCAGGTCTGGCCCTGGCCTTCTGGACACAGATGAAGTGGTGTTATTGTGTGTCTCAGGTCTGGCCCTGGCCTTCTGGACACAGATGAAGTGGTGTTATTGTGTGTCTCAGGTCTGGCCCTGGCCTTCTGGACACAGATGAAGTGGTGTTATTGTGTGTCTCAGGTCTGGCCCTGGCCTTCTGGACACAGATGAAGTGGTGTTATTGTGTGTCTCAGGTCTGGCCCTGGCCTTCTGGACACAGATGAAGTGGTGTTATTGTGTGTCTCAGGTCTGGCCCTGGCCTTCTGGACACAGATGAAGTGGTGTTATTGTGTGTCTCAGGTCTGGCCCTGGCCTTCTGGACACAGATGAAGTGGTGTTATTGTGTGTCTCAGGTCTGGCCCTGGCCTTCTGGACACAGATGAAGTGGTGTTATTGTGTGTCTCAGGTCTGGCCCTGGCCTTCTGGACACAGATGAAGTGGTGTTATTGTGTGTCTCAGGTCTGGCCCTGGCCTTCTGGACACAGATGAAGTGGTGTTATTGTGTGTCTCAGGTCTGGCCCTGGCCTTCTGGACACAGATGAAGTGGTGTTATTGTGTGTCTCAGGTCTGGCCCTGGCCTTCCACGACGGAAGCATCCAGATCCTCCACCGCCTGTCCCTCCACACCATGGGCGTGTTCTACGGCTCCTCCTCTTCCTCCGGCGCCTCCCAGCGGCCCGGGGACGAGCCGGCCATAAAGCGTCAGCGTGCCGGTGGCCCGACGGTACACTTCAAGGCCCTGCAGTTCTCCTGGACCTCCCTGGCCCTGGCCGGAGTGGACAACCATGGCAAGGTGAGCGCAGCTAGCCGAGGAGGGACCCGCGGTCTGCCCCAAATGTCCCACACAGCGAACATCAGCTGTTACCCTGGGAAGATCCAATCGGGATGAGAGGCTGTGTGGAAGTAGTGTAGCTTAGATGGTGGTGCTACTTCCTGTGCGCCATAGAGAGCGGTCGCTCTGACAGTGGCTCCACATTCACTACGTCGTCTTTTGCTTATTAAGTTTTGACATTGTTGTGTATATTATTGCTCTATTTTTACTGTATCGATGTCGTGTGTCCCATGTCACAAGAATTTAGTTGTTCAGAATGACGCTGTGTTATTTGGTGTATATGATAAATAAACGTTGAACTTGAATATCAGCTGTTACCCTGGGCAGATCTGATCTTGATGAGAGGCTATGTGGAAGTAGTGTAGCTTAGATGGCTTACATTTTAGAAATTGGGGGAATATTTATAAATGTTTCCATATGCTTTCCTTGCATATTCCTCCACAGTCATTGGGTTAAAAGCTTCTGGCTGTTTTTCGGTCTAAAAGCAATAACTGAAAGCTAACAGAAAGCCAAATAACCTTGCTCTCTCATACAACATCAGTAAATAACACTAATGCATTTGTTTTTCTCTTCTTCCGTCTTCAGCTGCACATGATCCGAGTGTCTCCCTCCATGGGCCAGATGCTGGACATGAACACATTGCTGCGCCATCTGCTGTTCTTGCTGGAGTACTGCATGGTGACGGGCTACGACTGGTGGGACGTTCTGCTCCACGTGCAGCCAGGCATGGTCCACAACCTGGTGGAGAAGCTCCATGAGGAGTACATGCGACAGAACCAAGCCCTGCAGCAGGTGAGTGGACCAGATGTCCAGTTCCCTCAGACACACCGTAGAAAACGCAACCCAGGGATCGCCGCTTTATCGCATTTCTTCAGACCGACTGTTTGGCAACGGACGGATTGCTTGTTGTTTTCTAAAGTGTGTGCGTGTGTGTGTGCGCGTTCGGCAGGTGCTTTCAACGCGGATCGTGGCCGTGAAAGCGTCCCTCTGCAAACTGTCATCGGTGACTGCGGCACGAGCCTGCGACTTCCACGCCAAGCTCCTCCTCATCGCCGTCAGCTCCACCCTCAAATCCCTGCTGAGGCCACATGTCCTCAACACCCCAGACAAGAGCCCCGGGGACCGGCTGGCCGAGATCTGCGCCAAAAACACTGACACTGGTAGGAGCACTAGGAATCGCTTTACTTGTGTGATCAGTGGATAGGCTGATCTCAGGTCTGATAACAGCGTGGAGTAACGCAGCGCTGGACATCTGGTCTTTGTTGGTGGTTCGTTGTGTCCTGTCGTCATTGTGGATTGGGGCGTTCTGTAGGCTTTAGCTCCTGGGAAACCAGTCTGCTATCTATTACCACGGGTGTCGTGTGTTCTATTCCTGGACGCCACCCATTGTAGTTGATTTTGACCACCTCTCCCCGTAGACATTGATAAGGTGATGATCAACCTGAAGACGGAGGAGTTTGTTCTGGATGGCCCTCCACTGCAGTCTCTCCAGCAGCTCATCCAGTGGGTGGGAGACTTTGTGCTCTACCTCATGGCCAACCTACCCAATCAGGTGGGTTTACAGTGCAACCGTGGGTTCCTCGTCAAGCCCCCTGTTTGTTTTCGGAAAAATCCAGCCACTTTATTTTTTTAATTGCCTTTTCGACATTAATCCTTTTACTCAAGAATTTTGTGATATCCAATTAGTAGTTAAGACCTTCTCTTATCAGAGCCAGTCCCAGTGGGCTGAGGAGAGTCAAAGATCAGGACATCCATCATCCAAAATATGCCAGCACAGCTGCTGTGCTTATTTCCATACTCGTCGCTCAAACGGGAAGTTTTTCATGACCAACATGCCTGGAAGATGACACTCCTTGTGCTAACGACAAATAATTAGCAATTAGCCTGCAAGACCGATGGAACCTCTAGGGTGCGAACCCACTTATTTGAGCCTGACTGTCAACAGCTGGGCTGAAGTGTTATCCGCGGGTATGTGCAATAATCTTTCTCTATTAACCCGTGTCCCCTAAAGGGCTCCATTGTCCGCCCGGGGTTTGGGTTCCTCCGAGACGGGTCGTCCCTGGGCATGCTGCGGGAGATGATGGTCATGATTCGGATCTGGGGCCTGCTGAAGCCCGGCTGCCTGCCCATCTACACGGCCACCTCGGACAACCAGGACAGCATGCTGCTGCTCTTCCGCCTTCTCACCAAGCTCTGGCTTTGCTGTATGTCTGAGGAGAACCTGTTTGTATGTTTGTATGAGGAGAACCTGTTTGTATGTATGAGGAGAACCTGTTTGTCTGTATGCATGAGGAGAACCTGTTTGTCTGTATGTATGAGGAGAACCTGTTTGTCTGTATGTATGAGGAGAACCTGTTTGTCTGTATGTATGAGGAGAACCTGTTTGTCTGTATGTATGAGGAGAACCTGTTTGTCTGTATGTATGAGGAGAACCTGTTTGTCTGTATGCATGAGGAGAGCCTGTTTGTCTGTATGCATGAGGAGAACCTGTTTGTCTGTATGCATGAGGAGAACCTGTTTGTCTGTATGTATGAGGAGAACCTGTTTGTCTGTATGCATGAGGAGAACCTGTTTGTCTGTATGTATGAGGAGAACCTGTTTGTCTGTATGCATGAGGAGAACCTGTTTGTCTGTATGTATGAGGAGAACCTGTTTGTCTGTATGCATGAGGAGAACCTGTTTGTCTGTGGACTGTGTGTTATCCACTGAATATATGCGTGTGATGTGGGGTCAGACGTGATATACTTCAGGTGATATCAGTGTCTGTCCTTTATGTGTGTGTGTGTGTGTGTGTGTGTGTGTGTGTGTGTGTGTCAATACCTAACATAAATGTCTGTCTGTATGTGTTCCTGTGTTGTTGTTGTTTCACGCCCCGTTCCCCCTCCAGCTCGGGACGAGGGCCACCCCCAGGAGCCAGACGAGTCCCTAATAGACGAGTGCTGCCTGCTTCCCAGCCAGCTGTTGGTGCCCACCATGGACTGGCTGCCCGTCAACGATGGAATCATCTGTAAGCTGCAGGGCAAGTACCCACTGCGGCTGCAGTTTGGCAAGCCCTACAGCCTCCCCGGCCTCAACTCTGCAGCCCAGGTGGAGATCTTCTCCAGGTAAGACTGCAGCTCCCCGGAGACAGGGTGGCTCCGCCCCCTGACTGGGGGGGGTCCTTTTATTTATGCGTAACAAGGGTACACACGGTGGCACGCTAATGTGCTGAGGTGGAAGCTCAAAACGGGTTGTTCTAACGTGACCACTGCTTGTGGTAAATGTGCATTTGATCGGCATCCTAGCATTCAGGCAAAAGTACGATCAGCCAACTGTAAAGTTGAAAAATGTAACCGTCATTCTTCCTTTGCGCCTGTGTGTAGGAGCCCGGGGTCCCAGAGGATGGATCACCTACGCTGTCTCCATATGGGCGTCTGCCCCACAGAGGAAAGCAAAGCCTGTACCAGGTCAGACACCGCTTCTTCTTTCAGCTGCTCTCGGCACTTGCGCATGCAGATGGAAGTGGTGTTGGAAAGCCGTTGGGGGCGAGTCACTCTTCCACGTGGTCTTGAGGTCATATCCCAATGCCCCAGGGCAGTAAATAGGACTTTGCCCTGCCTATTATTAGCTCTTTCACTAAATCCAAGTCCTTTCAGATTGAAGCAGCTGCCAAGTGATGGACTTGTTCCCATATTTACCTTTTTTCCCCAATACATTTCAACCTTTTTAAACATCTGCTTAATTTATTCTTGTCGCTCTCTTTTCTCAGGTGTGGCTGCGTGACCATGCTCCGATCGCCCAACAAGACCAACGCTATGAAGCAATGGGAGCAGCGCTGGATTAAGAACTGCTTGTGTGGGGGGCTTTGGAGAAGAATCCCCTCCACACTTTCCTGAGATCAGTCAACAATTGACTCAAACAAGACCCTCCTCACTCCAAACCCTGCACTCAGATCAGCCTCAGGACAGTTAGGCTTGCATGACGATGCTGCCACCTAATAAATATTGGACGACGGGTGTCAATGGAGGACAGAAGTATTGTGTGTCTTTTTCAGTTGTATTGCAGCTAATGCCATAGGGAAAGGCTGTGATCATGCCGTCATTGTTTTCTACCTGTAAATAGGAATCACTTTTTGTTATGTATCTCTTATTTTATACAATCTCGTCAAGAAAATAAATAATTTTCATGTATATACTTCAATTCTGTTAGTTATTGATTTTGCACTATACATTTGGTTACTGTGCGTGCGTGCGTGCGTGCGTGTGTGCGTGTGTGCGTGCATGCGTGTGTGCATGCGTGTGTGCGTGCGTGCGTGCGTGCGTGCAAGTAGATGTAGTTGGAATTCAGTGCCACGGGGGCTCTGGATGTCTAGTGTGCATGGAACCTAATCTGGTTTTAGTTCTGTCATGTGCACCAGGGATTAGGGAACTAATAATGAGCAGGATTAATTTAAGATGGGTTTACTTCGCACTCCCAGAAGATGTTTGATTTAATAGAAAATGACCTGCGATGTTCCGAACACAAATTATTTTCTTTGAAGTCATTTCTCAATCCCTAACGTAGCTGGATTCAAGTTGACTGTCTTCTCTGTTAAACTTACACAGGGTTAAGAGTCCCAGCCTTCATTTTGGTTTGTTGCAATATTTTCCATGGTTTTGATTTCACTTAAACTGTACCATTTTTTTATTAGACAGACGGTGTCCAGGTACAACAATGAATGCAAATTTAGACCAATTACATTTATCTATTTGATTAAGAATATCTGTGTTACAATGGAACGAAGGAAAAATTATTTGCACTCATCAGCAGATCCACTAAATTAATCGCATAAGAAATGCTTATGTTATATTTTAACTACCAATATACTGTCTCCACATAACCAGGTCATCTCATACTGTCTCCACCTGATCAGGTCATCTCATACTGTCTCCACATGATCAGGTCATCTCATACTGTCTCCACATAACCAGGTCATCTCATATTGTCTTCACATGACCAGGTCATCTCGTACTGTCTCCACATAACCAGGTCATCTCATACTGTCTCCACATGACCAGGTCATCTCATACTGTCTCCACTTGATCAGGTCATCTCATACTGTCTCCACATGACCAGGTCATCTCATACTGTCTCCATATGACCAGGTCATCTCATATTGTCTCCACATGACCAGGTCATCTCATACTGTCTCCATATGACCAGGTCATCTCATATTGTCTCCACATGACCAGGTCATCTCATACTGTCTCCACATGACCAGGTCATCTCACACTGTCTCCACTTGATCAGGTCATCTCATACTGTCTCCACATGACCAGGTCATCTTATACTGTCTCCACATGACCAGGTCATCTCATACTGTCTCCACATGACCAGGTCATCTCACACTGTCTCCACTTGATCAGGTCATCTCATACTGTCTCCACATGACCAGGTAATTTCATACTGTCTCCACATGATCAGGTCATCTCATACTGTCTCCACATGACCAGGTCATCTTATACTGTCTCCACATGACCAGGTCATCTCATACTGTCTCCACATGATCAGGCTATTTCTGTATGTTGGAATATTTTCATGGTGAAGGCAAATATCTGTCAATCTCCTGTTTGGAAAATATACTGTTGTAGTTATTTTAGTTCTGTACCTTTAAGATATTAATGACCTGAGTAATCTACTGGAGCAAAACACTGAGATTGTTTGAGTTTCTGGTATTAATCCCAGAACATTTAATATCTAATGTAGAGAGTATGCTTCTGATTGTCAGGGTGAAAAAGGCTGTGCAACCGGGTGCAACTTTCCATAACGATCAGTGAGATTGAACAGATATGAAACTGTCATGTTGGAAACTATGAAATTGGGTTAACTAAATGCATGTTATTTTTATCCACAGCCCTCTGAACATTTAAACACATATCTTGCGTCTGGGCTCATTCTTCAATGGATACCCAGAATTGAACGAGTTGGAAACGTGGTTTCACATGTGGAGGCCAGCCTCTAATATTCAGTTGAGTTTATAAAGCTGTTCAGTAAAGTCCTTCAGACTACTATAATCTATTTCAAGGAAGCACCTAAGGGCTTTGACTTGTACTCCAACAGCCTAAGGGAATCAACCCATCTGCCATTTTCTCTCAGTTTCATCAGATTACACTATCAAGGGCAATTAACTGAGAGCTACAGTATCACTCGTGTTTTATCAGCTACTGATAACAATGTCTTCTGACCATTTCCTGGTTCAGCTGTTCCACTGCTCAGATTTTTTAGGTTTCTTCAATGTTAGATGCCCTTGCCATTATAGTGTGTTGTCTTGTAGTCGCATCATGATCTTGATTTATACAATAAAAGTCAAGTGAAGTTACTGATCAGTAACATCTTTAAAGCCATTCCATTTGCCTTCAGGCACATAGCTTGTCAACACAACCCACCTTGGCACCCTGAGTCAAGCATCATTTGAAAGAGATTTGCAACTCCTGTCTTGTGCTGTGCGGCGAATGTTGGTTGCATAACAGACCTGTAATTTAATTACGCTTGATTGAAATGAACACTGGGAAGACCTGAGGGCACTTTAGACTTGGATATTCATTGCAACTGTCTATCCTCATCATGGTGACTGGGAGATCATGGGCAGAGCAATTCATTTCAGATTCCTTTCAGAGTAATCAATTTTCTTCACAATTATTTTGAGTGATATGATAATCCCTAACACATTGGAAACTTCCAAACCAGTTGATTTTAAAATTATTAAAATTAAGCCCTCAATCTTAATTTTATGCTAGAACATGTTTAGTTCCCCATCTCTTTAGATAGCTCTTACAAGCTCTGGTGGAAACTTTTATTCCAAAAATCTTGGATTGCTTTGTTTTTTTGTCTTGTTTCCTTGCAAATAAGAACCTAGAAAAATACATTTACGGTACTGAATGTGTTGGCCTGACCAGCTGGTCTACATTTAAAAAGTTAAATGCTTTTCAGGATAAGTTTATGAAAGCAAAACAATGTTTGTTGAGTGTCTCTAGCTTGAATGGTTCAAGATATGCTGTTAGAGGATTCATTCATTAAACTTATGCAAATTGCTTTAATGAATGTAGTCTACACCTGTTTAAGCATTTTAAGTTGGGATAGTCGAAACATGTAACAAAGTTGATTTGTCTTGGTTTGTTTTCAAGGTCTTTGACCAGAATTTCTTTGAATGTTCAGCCTGACCTAGATTTATGGGCAGACACACAAGCACAATTCACAACAGGTGCAACCAATTGTTCTTTGCTCTACTCACCAGCCAGGCTGGGGTTGTCTGCATGCTCACAAAGTCGCCAGGCCTCCCGAAATATTTAAAATAAAAATGCAGTCATGCTTTTTTCTTACAGGCAAGCACACAAAATTACTGTACATAGAATGAAACAGCATTATTCGGCTAGGAGCTAAAACATTTCAGATTGGAAAAAGACTGGGGTTTAAAGGCTCCTTTTAAAAGTCTGTTGTTGTGATGGAACAGTTCAAGGGAGCAGTTGGCTCAGTCCCCCATAATTCTAAGATGTGTCTTGGGGACCTGCTGCAAGGGAGTGGCTGGAACAGCGGGGAGTGGCTGGAAAAGTGGGGGAGTGGCTGGAACAGCGGGAGTGGCTGGAAAAGTGGGGGAGTGGCTGGAACAGCGGGGGAGTGGCTGGAACAGCGGGGGAGTGGCTGGAACAGCAGGGGGAGAGGTGGCTCCCTGACTGAGATTTTCCATTGCAGTAATTTAGCTGATTCATTCAGTAATTAAACAACATACAGTAAAGGATGCATGCATTTTTTTGAGGGCACAGACTTATTCCACTACTCAGAACAGAGCAGCCAGCGGTGCAGACACACAGTGGCGGCTGGTGTGTTGTCAAGTGTGAGCTCATGCGAGGCAGCTGTTTCTTCTTGCCCTGAGTCGAGGCATCCGCGCAATCTAGCAGAACGGCTCTGCAGCAAAGGGGTGTATGCCCAGGGAACCAGGGGCGCGGAGGGGAGGGGGAAAAATCAATCACAATGCGATAAGTCAATGCAGGGTCATAAACACAATGAGAGAATGGCTGAAGAGGAGTGCTTTTCCACCACCTTATTGGCTGCAGTCGCGTGAAAACTGCAAGTGGCATCTTTTTAATCAGCTCAAGTGACAGATGGAAACACCGGGGTCCCATTCTTTGGGAATACAAAGGGTTGACAATGATTGAATGTGACCAGTTGGGATTCAAACGGGAATATTAGGTTATACTGTATTTATCAGTGTTACAGGGAGCTCCATGTAGACTGTCCTTTATTTAGCTAGAGATTGAGAGTTGGAGTAAAGGGGTGAAATGCTGAGGTCCCTTTTTGGTCGATCAAGGCCAACACGACTACACTTTTTGATACAGTAATGGTGTCCGACACAATGTGGACACTCGCCCAGTGATTGCCTGGTAAGTATCACAGTGCTTCCTCATTAAAACCAATGTACTGCACGCTAATAACAAAGCCACCCCCCCCCCCAGGACCTTTAGCTGTGAGACAATATCACCAGTGAGGAACAGGGAGGACACTAACAAAGCCCTTTTCCACAGGCTGTGTCACACCTCTCTCTCGACACCCCATGCTGTATTTCGTGTGAAGCCGAAGTGCTGGAATAAACAATTCCCAGCACCTTTCTAACCTTTGTATATACACATGCACAATGTCTATCTCGACAGTTGCTGTTAGTCTCGGTGAAGTGCTCCTACTAGGTTCTAAATAGTAAGTGGTGAACATGGTGAAGAGTTTGTCTGAGGAATGCATCTAGTGTGGACAGCGAGGGGCCCGGCCCAGTCTGGCTGCAAGCAGAAACACTTAATGACTTATTGTTTGGCTGGATGAGCTAAACGCCTGGATGGAGCTCATTCATTAGCTGTCTACCTCACAGCTGGCCCGGGTACCTTTTGTGTGTGTGTTTGACTGTGTGTGTTTGTGTGTTTGACGGTGTGTGTTTGTGTGTGTGTGAGTGTGTTTGACAGTGTGTGTGTGTGTTTGACAGTGTGTGTGTGTGTGTGATTGACTGTGTGTGTGTGTGTGTTTGACTGTGTGTGTGTCTGTGTTTGACTGAGTGTGTGTCTGTGTGTGTTTGACAGTGTGTGTGTGTGTGTGTTTGACTGTGTGTGTGTGTGTGTCTGTGTTTGACAGTGTGTGTGTGTCTGTGTGTGTGTCTGTGTTTGACTGTGTGTGTCTGTGTGTTTGACAATGTGTGTGTGTGTGTTTGCCTGTGTGTATGCGTGTGTGTGTTTGACTGTGTGTGTGTCTGTGTTTGACTGTGTGTGTCTGTGTGTTTGACAGTGTGTGTGTGTGTACGTGTTTGACAGTGTGTGTGTGTGTGTTTGTCTGTGTGTGTCTGTGTGTGTGGTCCATCACAACAGCACCACCACTCAACCTACTATAGATGAAGAGACCTCGAATGACATCAATCATCATGAGCGAGGAAGGAAGAGAGCGAGAGGGATAAATACATGTAGATAGGTAGTTATAGATAGACACAAATATGATAGATGAAATCAGTTATTACAGACCCATTAAGTGGTCCATTCAGTTTGGATGAACTGCAGTACAATACACAAACCCTCTAACCCCCCAAAATGGTCCATGGTGTCGACAGTATACTGAACTCCATGATAAAACATCCAGACAGAGAACTCAAATGAGCTATTATCTTCCCCAATATTTGAAACCAAGGTCTGATCCGCCACAATCCACAGAAGTGGAGACAAATTTGACCTCAATAATTAACAGGGAATCTGCATCAACAGCAACCACAGAAAATCCTCTGCAGTATCACCAACAGTATATTTCAATATTTCCTCAGTGAAACATTATCCTGAGGAAATGTTGAATTTGGCTTCTTTTATGACGAAGCATGTGCACACTCTGCACACCCTAATTGACGAACAAAACAAAAGGAATGTTTTTTTTGTTTATTTCAAGAGAGCTTTGGAACCAATTTATGAAGTCAATGTAAACAAACAAGTGTGCAGATAAAAGAGGTAATAAACAGATTCCATGCCGCTTGAGTCCCGATTTCCTCAACGTGAATTGGCACTCAAACAGTCCGCAGCACCACGCCTGAACTGGTCTCACAGAACCATCCAGATCTCACAAGCTCACATGTGAAATGTGTCAGCTTGCGAAATCTGGATTATTCTACCAAAAAACCAACACGTAACTGCATACTGATTATTTACAGAATCAAATGAGCATTCCTCAATCACAAACCAATAGAAAATATATTCCTCCCTACCTTGTAAGTATCAAAGGCTACACGTGAGACTTCATTGAAATTAGACTTCATTGAAATGCCCGAGCACAGTTTGGATGCTTGGATTATAAGTGGAGCGGAACAAACATGCGTAGGTAGTGTACATAAGACTTTTGAAATGTGTTCATGACACACATAAAAGGTAATGCATTTCAAACCTTAACACATTTTTAGGCCATACTGACTTATCCTTTAGGGTAAGGAATAGCAGTTTGGATTGCAAAAGAGGCAGAACCCGCAATCAGCCATCCCGAAAAATTGGGCATGCTGAGAGCATTGGTTTGTGTGGCCTACCCTTTTTGTGTTTTCTCTCTCCTGCCATTCTTTCCAAGTTTCTTAGCATATACAGTGGATATAAACAGTATTTAACACCCCTGTTAAATGGCAGGTTCTTGTGATGTAAAAGAATGAGACAAAAATAAATAATGTCAGAACTTTCTCCACTGTTAATGTGACCAATAATGTGAACAATTCAATTGAAAAACAAACTGAAATCTCTGAGGGGGTGAAAATGGAAAATAAAAAACTTACAATAACCTGGTTGCATAAGTGTTATAACTGGGGATGTGGCTGTGTTCAGAATTAACCAATCCCATTCCAACTCATGTTAAATAGAAGTCATTACACACCTGCCATCATTTAAAGTGACTCTGATTAATCACAAATAAAGTTCTGCTGTTCTTGTAGGATTTTCCTGACATTTTCTGAGTTGCATCTCAGGTCAGCAGAGAGCTTCCAAAGCATCAGAGGGATCACATTGTTGAAAGATATCAATCAGGAGAAGGGTACAAATGTCCATACATGCTTAACACTGTGTAACTCAGTGTACATCCAACAGGTGCCTGTGGAAACTACCTCAATGAGCTTAACACTGTGATGAGTTCATATCCTAATGTTGGTTCACCACTAATAGTACTGAGCAACTTCAACCTCTCAATGTTGGCATTTTATACATTTCTAATATCTCCAGATTAAATATTGCTACTTGTGATGTCCAATCCCCCAACAACCTACCTCCAGTCCTCTTCTCCATATTTCAGCATGCTCTCTTTGGCTAAATCTGACAGAACAATTTCTCTCTGAACAATTTACTATAACCTGACAATTAAGGCTTCAAAATAGGTCGTTCTTCTGAGACAGCTCTGCTCTGTGTCACACTTCACACTACCCAAGCTCTCCGTCTTGTTTTTATCTTATTCGATCGATCCACTGTCCTCGATACTGTGAACCATTAGATCCTCCTGGCCACCTTCTCAGGGTTTGGTGATTCAGGCTCTGCACACTAAGGATTTGGTCTTGATCCTAATTATTAGGTCTGAATACAAGGCGCTACATTTGGTGATAACAAGGTACCACTTATCCCCTGGCTAATATGATTCCTATTTTCAAGTATGGTGGTGGAAGAATCATGCTATGGGGAAGCTTCTCAGCACCAGGTACTAGAAGACTGGACAGGATTGAGGGAAGGATAAACAGAGAAAAACACAGAGAGGATCTTGAAGAAAGGACCACACTGGACCTGGGCCTGGGGTGAAGATTCACCTTTCAGCACAACTACGACCCGAAGCGCACAGCCAAGAAAATTATTGAGTGGGGTCGGGACAAGTCGATAAATGACCTTAAGTGGCCCATTCAAGGCCCGGACATTAATCCACCTTAACATATTTGCAGACTCCTAAAGATCTCAGTTCTCTGAAGTTCCCTATCCAATCTGACAGAGCTTGGGAGGATCTGCAAGGGAAAAACTGACAGGCATGCAAAGCTCGTAGATGCATACCCAAGAAAACTCAAAGCTGTGATTGCTTGTTAGTAGCTTCTAACAAGTACTGAATAAAGGGTCTGAATATTTATATAAGTGATATTTCATTTTTTTTTCCTATAAATTGGCACACATTTTTTAAATGTGTCACAGTGATGATGATGATGAGCTGTTCTCATTCCAATGATCCAAAGAGAGAATGACTTGGAGTATCTGACTGTGCCTTGTGCTATGGAACTGTGAAAAGTTGTGACGGTTAAGTGGTGCTTTCCCCCCCCTCTGCTAAATTTAAGGATGGCAGAGTGATACGAATCCAGAAGTGCACATTACACATGGGATGATCAATAGGGATATAAGAAGCAATCCCAGAGATATTGGACTTATGGAGGAGTAGGATACTCACCTGACTGGGACTAAGTCTTGACAGGTGATCCAGTTGGGAACAGGAACTGAAGGAAACAGGAGTGGGACTACGGTGAGTGGAGAAGAAACCTCCAGTTTTGGCTACTACCATGGCTCAAAGGTTGAGCACCTTACATAAAATGTTCAAGGATCTATGGATGTTTACATTGCCTATTTTGAAGGCAATGGATATTCAAAGATACATTTTACCTTTTCAATCGAGACATGTTTTAAAAAGACAATATCCGTTTTGTATTCCTTATTAAATGGACTCACGGGTCATTCATTCTTTCTCCAATATACCGAGTATTTATTTTGACATACGTTTTTCCTTTGTCATTACAGGGTATTGAGTGTCGATTAAATGAAAAAGAAATAAATGAAATCAATTTTATTTCAACAAAATGTGGAGAAAGTGAAAGGTTCTGAATACATTTCAGAGGTTCCATCTATAATATTACATATGTTATGCCTTCATCCTTTTGAATATGTGAAATATGAAATTGTGCAATTTATACTTGATGCGTGATTTTATTTTTTCCCTTCCATGGTGGGGCGGGGGGGGGGGGGGCAATGGTTGGGCAGAGCTATTGTGCCGCCGGGACTGCATCATCTTTGTCCACTGCAAATCCCCTTCATTAAGTGAACCGAGATCCTTTCGCTCAGAATGATGACACCCAGACACCACCTCCATTCTCCACTGCACAGTGACACATTTCCCCGTGTCTGCATTGAGCGTGGGTGTCAGCGCAGACATGAGGCTTTTCACGCTGGCAAGCAGGCAGAGGGATGCAGTGGATCACACCAGACGTGACATTTGGAACCGTTTCTGGGTCCTGCTCATACAGTCACAGGTACAATGTGGCACCAGTGCGTCTGCCGGGTCTAAATCCCTGCTCAAGTTGAGACAGTGTAATGTGAAACCGCAGAGAGCTGTGCAACGCAGAGTTTCTGACATATTAGTCATTTATGGCCCCGAGACTCCATCTGCTCACTCCGATTGTAATGCAATGCTTGCCAGGGACAAAATGTGGACAGAAGTAAAATTAGTAGAGCTAGGTGTTCTCAATGGGTATATACTACTGACAATTCTTTGCTTGGAAACTGTCTGTCTACAGACTCATGGAGATAGTACTATATAACACTCCCATTTAAAACCGCCTATGGATCTACACCACTACAGAGAATGCGTTGCAGACAACGTACAGAACAGGCTTGGATGCCGCTATATCCTGTCCTTCCATGTGAAAATAAAACCCATTGAAAATCCTGCCAGACAGAGGCCAGCGTAGATTTAGTCGAGTACAGCCTATAGTCTGCAGGGTACAATGGTGTGTAACATGCATGCAGCGCACAGGCCACTTTAGGAGTGTTATGAGAGGAGTATTGTTCGGATTGAAAAGCAGCGAGTATCTATGTCAGTTAACTGATTGAGTGTTGAAGCTCTGTGTGTGCGCACAGAACCCAGTGTATTGTCCTAAACTAAGACACTTTGGAGTTATTCTGGTGTGAAGCGTTAGTAACACCATTCACGAGTAAACATGACAGAGATAGATGACAGAAAGATAGCGATGCATGAAGGAAGACAGGCGCCATGTGTCCATAAAATGATGGTGGGGGAACACACTGCCTTTCTCTCAAACCAACTCACATTGGTAGCAACCTACACACGCACAACACAAAAAGCCACGCGCGCGCGCACACACACCCCTCCCCGCACCTTTTTTTTCTCAGTCTTTGTGCAGTACGATGCGTAGTTGACAGCCCCCAGTTCCCCATGATGGAATACCAGGGCTGTCAATAGACAGGTTATTAATTCGTATCCGTCATTTATCCAAGGTGAGGCGCGAAACTACAGTATCCGAGGCAACCAGAAGCACTGCAAGCCGCGGCATTTATCACTGAATCACCCGAGTTGCCCAAGTGAAGCCCCTTGAGGTCGGGGGAATCGTGCGTTTTCAGTCCACACCAAAGCTGCGCCCACCATACGTTTTCTTCGGTATCGCTCGGTGAGAAACGTGAGGAGAAAGAAGAATGGACTGAGTTGCTGTTAGAAACGTTATATATATTTCCACTTGCGGCGCGTTAAGGGGGACAGCGGCAAAGACGTTTGATTTTGAATTTCCCCATCCATCATATTAAGGTGAGACGGCTCGTGATATCTCTTTATAATTAACGCACCGTGCATTGTTAGAGTTTTTATGGATGTGATGCAGCCGTTTTGACAGGTGCTGAGTGAGCTAGTGTGTGCAAATAGTGCAGTTATTTTAATTTAAGAAAAGTCTTACAATCACACCTATCTCTAGTGCTAACTGTCATCAATTGCTGATTTCATTAGCCAAAGTGATTTGTTTGCTTTATTATTTTCTTAAAGGGATTTTATGTAGGCCTATTAGATTTTTGATTTTATTCACTTATTTGGAAGATATGCTTAGCACTGTTTGTCTGTGTTGCCTGTATTAGAGCCATCAACCGTCATCCATGATCATGTTTTTTTTTAACCATGTGCTGTCTAAGTGATTCATAAAAAGCCATTTTCATTTAGTCTTCAGGTAGCCTCTCCTGGCTTTTGCTTTTACCGGGCAACACGCTTTGTCGTAGTGCCATCTAATCGGCGGTCATTTTTAGGTAGCCTGACAATTTGCATACGTTAAAATATAATAATCAGTGCCGCAGTATTATCGCTTGATTTTTTTTATTGATAAGCACCACACGTTCTATGACAGATGCACGCCTGGGAGCTAATGTCCACACACCCATATATTTTTATTTATGTCTGGTTACACCATTTACGTTCGTGTGTTTGTGTGTCCGTCCGTCTCTGTCTCTAGCTATCATACTTTTAGATCTATGAAGTTATCAGTAATTTAAGTTATTTGGCTTTAACACTTAGTTAATTTATTTTGGAATATTGCAAATGCAATATTCTCTGAATATTGCGTGTGTAGGTTGCAACCAAAATATCCTCTGAATTATACAGTGACACATGGGCTACAAGGATCACATTTTGGTTGGTGTAATCCAGTTTAAATCTTTCATCCCAGCTCTACTCCACGCATTTGTGGAGGACGTGTAGTGAAAGACTAGCTTTTTGTTGTAGGACTCATAACTGTCAAACCTTGATTGCAGTATTTACGCAGTAGCTCTTTTTTCCCAATTGTCTAGTGAACTCACAGACAATCCTAGTCGCTGCATTCCAACACTGCCCGGGGGCCTTAAATGGGGCGGTGCCAACTGGACCAGTGCCATCCAGGGTTGGTGGGGTTGGTTTAGGACTAGCGTTCCCGGGCCTCATATCGCTCTAGCGCGACTCCTTGTTATTGGTTGGACACCAGGAAGGTCAGTTGGGGTTGTTGGCCTGTGAATGTGTTCTACTCCAAGCAAGTAGATATTGGCTAGTAATTCCTGAAGCAACCTGAGCAAAAAATAATCATGTTTTGTGGAGAAGTGATTTGGAGGACATATCCCATTTCTGCTGGGATTGTTGTTGCGATTAGACATTTTGGACAAAATAAGAAACAGAGAGAGGGGTGTTCTCTGGTGTTGCAGGGGTTGGCAAATATGGACGTATAGGGCCTTAAATAACCAGAGGTCTGTGTGTCTGTGTAGGGAGGACTAGCTTGACAGACAGTGAGAGGGTTTGAATAGGTATTATTTTAATTAAACAGGATGGATTAGAAAATAGCAGATCCCAGCCATCCTCGCTAGGGATAATTTTGTACTTAACTGGGAGTCAAGATGGTCCATATGAATAGGGCTCTGATTAATTCAAAACCACCCTGTCAATGTTATTACGCTAATTTATTTACAAAATGATACGAAATTCATCCCATTCCCACATACTTAGAATTCTGAAAACTGAGACTATATTGTGAGAGCGGAGTCTCCTGGGAAGTAGTAGAAAGGTTTTTTACAGTACCCATGAACTCAGGCTGGTGTTGTGTACTGCATAAGAAACCTAGAACTAACACCAGTCCAAATGAGGATGGGTTACCAAACCCGTCAACAACACAGAGCACACCTGTCTCAACAACACAGAATACACCTCTCTACACAACACAGAACATACCTGTCTCAACAACACAGAACACACCTCTCTACACAACACAGAACACACCTCTCTACACAACACAAAACACACCTCTCTACACAACACAGAACACACCTCTCTACACAACACAGAACACACTTCTCTACACAACACAGGATGCACCTCAACTCTTGTCTCTCTTTCCCTCCCTTGCTCTTTCTCCCCCTTTAAAGTAATGCTGGCACCTCTAGATAAATGTTTCCAATGAATATTCTGTTGGCATTTTTCCCTCCTAACACTAGGGTTTTCTGTTTAGTGCTCCTCAAATCTGAACATATTTTAATGCTCAGCTGCTCTTAAAAGTTTGCTATATGTTTTTGGGCCCAGTTGTGGTCAAGACAAACAGATATTACGTGGTTCAAGAACTCATCTTAACACCAGACTGCTGTTCTAGGCGTATAAATATATCTCAACAGTATGCTGCTTCTGTATAAAAACTGCTGACACATTTTGATATTGGTGCCAATCATAATGTTATGGAACGAGTGGGAAAACATTTTTTAACGCTGTCTTGACAAAACAGCATGAGAAAAATGAGAAACTCACAAATTATGTTAAGCTGGGTGAAAACAATATCTTTCCAGGACTTGTACATTGCCTGCTTACTATTTTCTTGCCTAATTAGCCAATACTGTAACAGAGAAGGATCAGTTAGGGCCACAGTAACTATAGAGACAGTTCCAGGCTTGGCTTTTCACCCATACATAGTTGGGCCAATGTCAGTTCTTGTTCCACTGGCTTTACCAAAGCTAGGGTTTTTCACTGCCAGAATGGCACATCAAGGCCCTGCATGTATGAGCTATTTTAATGAGTGGATTTGACGTGTTTTTCCGGTCACTGGTATATTTGGTTTAGACCGTTCGACCTGCCTTACCGATATACTCAGTGGCAGTATGAACTGGAAAATCGATGTGCGCATTTTGTAGGGCTCCATTTCTGGTCCTTGAAGACCACTAGTTGTCTTACTGGTTTCTGGCTTTTAACCCGGGACTGATTTGTATTTGGAACGAGGCATGTGCACTGTTCAGCCAACCAGTAACACTGTTGACTAATTGAGTTACAGATTAGAAACAAAAACTGGCAAATTTACAGAATTTAAGTGAGGCGTTTACCTAGAGGTTTTGAAATGCCTCCATCCTTTGTTACGGACACTTACAGAGTTTATTTGCTTTTTGACTGGCCCTCAGAGCCATCCTCTATCCCTTTTAATATGTTTTATATAGCCCATTAAACCAGATACAATATTTCCCTTAGTTGATTCATGGAAAGTAGGCTTACTAGTCATGTTATGTATTCAACTGGATGTGTTGTTGCAGATTTCTCCATATCAGACATCACAATGATGACTCCAAGAGACCCAAAGCCCAAAAAGAAGCCACCGAAAGATAGCTTGACACTGTTGCCATGCTTCTATTTTGTAGAGGTGAGTGGAACTGTTTAAATATTATTTGGTTGCATCTGAATTAATTCATTAACAAATTAACAAACAAATGAATGGACAAACAAACTGATCAACGCTTGTATTTACGGACTGCAGAAGGACATCCTTGTCTGGCGCTCTGCTTTTCTCTTTTCTTTTGGTTTTCCATTATCACGGCTGGATGAATATGAATCAATACACTGCAGCTGAAGAGGTAGAAAACAGATTATGACCTACAGCTAAGGATGACCTGTTTTCCTTTAATTTCAGGGCACCTCTTTTAAACAATCGGCACCTCATTCGTGGACATTGAATGAGCATCTGCATGCAACCATTATAGACTGGTCCCAATAGTCTTTAATAGCCTTCTTTTTTCTATCCATCATGACCTTGCATCTGATAGGATGTGATAGGTAGAGTTGTAACCACAGAGAGATCATGAACATGACTCTGTTTTTGTCTTTAGCCGAAAGTGAAACTAGTGTCATCTAGTTTTGCATATGAAGAGCTGCATAGTTCTGTACAGTAAATGTGCTGTATAGGTTAGCAGTGGTAAAGTTTGAAGTCAACCTTAGACCTTAACTTCCTATTTCATGTGTCCCAGCTGCCCATTGTGGCTACTTCTATGGTGTCACTTTACTTCCTGGAATTGACCGACCTGCTCCAGCCGGCCCAGGTGGGCTTTCGTTGCCATGACCGCACACTGAGCATGCCCTACGTGGATGGTGGAGATGAGCTAATCCCCCTACTGATGCTGCTTAGCCTGGCCTTCGCTGGACCTGCTGCTTCGGTGACTACCCCTTGAAACACAACAACACCAAAATGATGCACGACTATTCCTGAATAACACAACCACACCACATGATGCATGACTATTCCTGAATAACACAACCACACCACATGATGCATGACTATTCCTGAATAACACAACCACACCACATGATGCATGACTATTCCTCAAAACACAACCACACCACATGATGCATGACTGTTCCTCAAAACACAACCACACCAAAATGATGCACGACTATTCCTGAATAACACAACCACACCACATGATGCATGACTATTCCTGAATAACACAACCACACCACATGATGCATGACTATTCCTGAATAACACAACCACACCACATGATGCATGACTATTCCTCAAAACACAACCACACCACAATAACACATGACAGTTCCTCAAAACACAACCACACCACAATAACACATGACAGTTCCTCAAAACACAACCACACCACAATAACACATGACAGTTCCTCAAAACACAACCACACCACAATAACACATGACTTTTCCTCAAAACACAACCACACCACATGATGCATGACTACTCCTCAAAACACAACCACTCCTTAATGATGCATGACTACTCCTCAAAACACAACCGCACCTTTATGATGCATGACTACTCCTCAAAACACAACCGCACCTTAATGATGCATGACTACTCCTCAAAACAGATAACAGATAAAAATCACCCTATCATTATTTCTGACAGTGTTTGATTTTGTCATGCGGTCAGATTATGATTGGGGAGGGCCTGGTCTACTGCATGCAGTCCCACCTGAAGATCCGCCCTGGCGTGGAGGGAAGCATCAATGCCGGCGGGTGCAACTTTAACTCCTTCCTACGACGAACAGTGCGCTTCGTAGGTACGGTTCCACTGTGTCCCATGAACATTCACATATCAGGTCTGACAGTCTGTCACAACTCACACTTGTTTGTTCTTTCTCCCCGTTTTCTCTGGCCCTCACTTCTCGTCGTTTCTGCTCACGTCATTGCTTGCTCCCTTGGTCCCTTGGCGCCTCGCTTCCTTTCACCATTGCTGTCTCCATGACTCACTCCCTATCCTCGCTCTAAATATGCCTCTTTCCCTGACCCTCTCACATTCCCCAATGTTTTTCTTCTCTCTCTTACTTTCTGTCTGTTTTCCCTCGTCCCTCTTTCTCCGTCTCTCTCTAGGTGTCCATGTGTTTGGGCTTTGTGCCACGGCCCTGGTGACGGATGTGATCCAATTGGCCACAGGCTATCACACCCCCTTCTTCCTGACCGTATGCAAGCCCAACTACACTCAGCCAGGGGTGGCCTGTGACATTAACCCCTACATCACCAAGGACATCTGCTCTGGCCTTGACCAGCATGCCATCCTATCTGCCAGGTAGACCTAGTGAAATTACATAACGTGATATAATGTGAAATTACATGACATGACATATTGTAATATGACCACCTGACTCCTGTAGACCCCTACAACTGACCCCTGAAGGTTACAGTTTTTTCCGATATAAATTGTAGCTATTGTTTTGGATGAATTGACTGCTAGTGTGGATTTCCTAACACTATAGCTCTGCTGTGTACAAACACATTTTTAAAAACATTGACACACACACATATACCCCGATCAGCCAAAACATTATGACCAGGTGACTGACAGGTGAAGTGAATAACACTGATAATCTCGTTATCATGGCACCTGTCAGTGGGTGAGATATATTAGGCAGCAAGTGAACATTCTGTCCTCAAAGTTGATGTGTTAGAAACTGGAAAAATGGGCAAGAGTAAGGATCTGAGCGACTTTGACAAAGGCCAAATTGTGATGGCTAGACGACTGGGTCAGAGCATCTCAAAAACTGCAGCCTTTGTGTGGTGTTCCTGGTCCTATCAAACAGACGAGCTACTGTAGCTCAAACGGCTAAAAAAGTTAATGCTGGTACTGATAGAAAGGTGTTAGAACACAGTGCATCACAGTTCGTTGCGCATTGGGCTGCGTAGCCACAGCCAAGTCTGGGTGCCCATGCTGAACCCCGTCCACACATACCACCTACCTAAGCATTGTTGCAGACCAATCCAATTGAGCAGCCGTGGGATGTGCTGGACAAACAAGTCTGATCCATGGAGGCCCCACATCACAACTTACAGGACTTAAAGGATCTGCTGCTAACATCTTGATTCCAGATACCACAGCACACCTTCAGAGGTTTAGTGGAGTCCATGCCTCGATGGGTCAGGACTGTTTTGGCAGCAAAAGTGGGATCTACGCAATATTAAGCAGGTGGTCATAATGTTATGGCTGATCTGTGTATATACTACCGTTCAAACATTTCGGGTCGCTTTCCTTGTTTTTTTACAGAAAAGCAATGTTATGTCCATTGAAAAAACATCAAATTGATCAGAAATACAGTGTAGACTGTATTGTTAATGTTGTAAATGACTATTGTAGCTGGAAAAGGCATATTTTGTATGAAATATATACATAAGCATACAGAGGCCCATTATGAGCAACCATCAGTCCTGTGTTCCAATGGTGCTTTGTGTTTGCTAATCCAAGTTTATAATTTTAAAGGGCTAATTGATCATTAGAAAACCCTTTTGCAATGATGTTAGCACAGCTGATTCAAGAAGCAATAAATCTGTTTGGCTGATTAGAGAAGCAATAAAATTGTCCTTCTTTAGACTAGTTAAGTATCTGAAACATCATCAGTTCATTTGATTACAGGCTCAAAATGTCCAGAAATAAAGAACTTTCTTCTGAAACTCATCAGTCAATTCTTGTTCTGAGAAATAAAGGCTATTCCATGCGAGAAATTGCCAAGAAACTGAGGATCTCGTACAGCGCTGTGTACTACTCTCTTTACAGATTAGAGAGAGGAGTGGGAGGCCCCGGTGCACAACTGAGCAAGAGGACAAATACATTAGAGTGTCTAGTTTGAGATACAGACGCCTCACAGATCCTCAACTGGCAGCTTCATTAAATTGTACCTGCAAAACAGAAGAACATGAACAATGAAGAAGTGACTCTGGGATGCTGGCCTTCTAGGCAGAATTGCAAAGAAAAAGCCATATTTAAGAGTGGCCAATAAGAAGAAAAGATTAAGATGGGCAAAATAACAGACACTGGACCGAGAAAGATTGGAAAAAAGTGACAGACGAATATCTTAGTTTGAGGTGTTTGGACCACTATGAACAACATTTGTGAGATGCAGACCAAATGAAAAGATGCTGGAGGGGTGTTTGATGCCGTCCGTCAAGCAGGGTGGAGCCAATGTGATGGTCTGGAGGTGCGTTGGCGGTTGTAAAGTTGTAGATTTGTACAGTGTAAAAGGCATTTTAAAGAAGGAAGGCTATAACTTCATTTTGCAATGCCATGCCATACCCTGTGGACAGAGCTTGGTTTGAGACAATTTTTGGTGTGACCCAAAACAGTGACCCAAAGCACAGCTCCAAACTCTGCAAGAACTATTTAGGGAAGAAGCAGTCGGCTGGTATTCTGTCTGTAATGGTGGCCAGCACGTTCACCGTATCTCAACCCTATTGAGCTGTTGTGGGAGCAGCTTGACCTTATGGTATGTAAGTATGGAAGCGCCCATCAAGCCAATCCAACTTGTGGGAGGTGCTTGAGGAAGCATGGTTTGATTACCTCAACAAATTGACAGCTAAAATGCTAGAGGTCTGCAAGGCTGTAATTGCTGCAAATGGGGCATTCATGGACACAATTTTTATTTCAAATAAAAATCATTATTTCTAACCTTGTCTATAACCTTGTGTGAGTATATTTCCTAATCATTTCGCTATATTTCTTCTTCAAACTCATTTCATGTGTGTTTTCATGGAAAACTAGGAATTTTTATGTGACCCCAAACCTTTGAACGGTAGTGTGTATATACATACATATTAATTTAATAGCTTTTCAAGGATAAGATATACCAACCTCAACTACTTGTGCATTAAGTTACAATTAGAGGGCAAAAAGATTACCTAAAATTATTTAGGGCTCTGAGGACATGGGATGAGGACAGAAAATAATTTCAAAATATTGGAAAGTAGCACCTCAAATCCTTTGGCATACAGTGTGTCCCAATGTACTTGAGAAGCCTTGTTTTATTTTTGTTTTTCTCCTCTCTGGTCCACTGAATTAAACTGAATGAGAAGTTGAAAGCCATAGCAGATTTCCTTTCAGCCATTTTGATTTTAAGTGATGTGGACTTGCTTCCTGTCGACTTAGTAATGCTCAATTATAATTATTTGGAGAAAGATTCACAGACCAGTCAGGTGAACCGAGATGTACAGGTGTACCTAGACAGATTTAGCACTCCTTGACAGCAACAGCACAACCCGCATTGTGGTAATGTGCAGTTGTGATCTTTATTCCTTACGCTGTTCTCTTTTCTTCTCTTTCCCACCATGATCAAAGCTGTGTGACATATGGTGTCTGTCTTTCTGCTTTTCTGGCGTTCAGTCTCGCCACTAACACGTTTTCGGTTTCTTGACAGAAAAACCTTCCCCTCTCAGCATGCAACCCTGTCTGCCTTTGCTGCCGTGTACATATCAGTAAGTACGCCTCTCGGGACAAATATATAGCTCGGCAGCTAAAAATGTCAAGGTCATCATATTACATCTTACACCAGAGACCCAGATTGAAGGGGAACCACTGACATGTGCAAACAAAACTCAGGTTCAGAGTATGCTTGGAGTGTGTTGCTAGAAACAGTTTTCCCTAGGATTCAACTGAAATAGAAAATTGCCTGTCACTTCAAGTCAGCAGAAAACCAGAACTTCAGCATAACGTAATTAGGCAGTTTTATTTAACATGGTCTTTGAAGTCTTGATAAAAAATAACTTGCACCAGATGTTTTCCTGGGTTTTTTAATGCATTGTTCAGTGGCTAGCCAAGTACAATAGCAGTTTGATTAGCCACAAATTAGGGGCATTGTCTGCTAACTATGCTTTGGAGTATACGTAGGCTAGAACAAATATACTGACGCAACCAGCAACAATTTCAAAGATTTGACTGAATTGCAATTTATATTCTGTAAGAAAATCGAAGCAATTAAAGTAGTAACTAAGACCTAATCTATGAATTTCACATGACTGAAAATAATAATTATTTTGATTCCTTTGATCAATAGCATCCCAAACATATTACATTTGTGACATATTAGCATGCAGGCCATGGAAGAACTGGGACATTTTTCCTTTCCAGAAATTGTGTACAGATCGTTGCGACATGGGCATGTGCCCATTATCATGCTGAAACTGGCGGCAGAAGAAACGTGAAGTGTTTTCCTGGGCTGGCATGGTTACACCTGTGGAGTATTCCAGAAATATTGCTTACCACATTCAGGGTTCCCTGAATATATCCAGGTTCTCTTAACCAGATGAGGGAGACTGAGTTTTTAGTCTCAGAACATCTTGTTCTTGTTTTAAATCATAAGGCTAAGTGCAGATTGGTTAATCCAACAACTGGCATGCGGGAAGCATTTAAAATAGACCTTGTGATAATGTCAGAAAATGTTATGGACATTATGGAGTCAAAAGGCAAAGCACGATATTTTAGTGCAGTTATGTAGGACTTTTCTCCAAAATAATTGGTATGATGTTCTTATATTTAGATAGTTTTCCCTGTATCTGCTGCCAGTATCATTATGCTCCCGTGGGGTTTCAACTAGAAATAGAATCAACGTTGTTATGAAAAGCATTTGATGAATTAAATAAATCACCATTCCTTTATTGGCTATGCAATGGGCCTACCACTGAAATTGTAACATACTCTAGGCTGTCCCAGTTAAGTCATAATGTCATTAGCATTGCGATAAATAAAAGTGGTCTGTAACTTATGACGTCACACCCCTACACTTGTGAATTTACTCTGTCAAACTCTCTAGGTTACTGATCCAGTTTTGGAGAAAAAAAAACTTTGTGAGGCCTGTTGGATGAACTGCAAAACTCTCTAAAACTATGTTGGTGCTGGATTATAGTAGAATTAACATTAAATTATTTGGCAACAGCTCTGGTAGACCTTCCTGCAGACAACATGTTAATCGCATGCTCCCTCAAAACTTGACCCATGTCAGGCATTGTGTAATAATACTGCATTTCTGGGATCTTTTATTTCATGCGACATGAGACCAAATCTTGTTGCGTTTATATTTTTGTTCAGTGTGAATGGAATTGTGGTCAAAATAGTCACACCAGATATTCATGTATGTAGAAATCCTCTGGGCAAATCTGTCATGACTGTTTCTGTTAAGAGTTTGTCTTTTGCTGAACTCACTGGCCTATCCCCATACATGCAGTACCAGTGAGAAGTTTGGGCCGTCTCTATATAATTGAAAGCTTTGCTTATAATTTGCTTAAAATATTTGAGTTTCACAATTTCCTTCTCATCAGTGTAGAAGGAACAGCTACGTTCCAAGTTCATAATGGAATAGAACTAGTTAAGAAACAGAAATACAGTCGGGCCAAATGTCTTCTTACATTAATTAAATACGTTACTGTTTTTCTTTTAAAGTACACTGCCTTACCTGTTATCTCCCTCGTTCTCCAGATGTATTTCAACTCAACCATCTCAGACAGCACCAAGCTGCTGAAGCCAGTGTTGGTGTTTGCGTTTGCCATTGTGGCAGCGCTTACCGGCCTCACCCAGATCACCCAGTATCGCAGCCACCCCATTGACGTTTACGCCGGCTTCCTCATAGGAGCAGGCATCGCTGCCTACCTGGTAGGACCAGACCTCAGTTGACACATGCAGTGTCTTGACTCCTGCATGACATTCATTCAAAAGTGATGTTGCGTATTTGTCTGTAGTTTCATTTCCACTCATTTCCATTTTAATTTCCAGTGTAGGCTTGACAGGTGTTTCTGGAACCCTAAAAGAATAATTCTCTCACAAATTTCTGATTTACAAATGGCAATTAATGCACACTTTCAATAAAATTCTGAAAGTTATATTTGAGGGGAGTCTACCTACAACTTATACCAGCCAAAACAACTATTTCGTTACATATATAATTTTTGTAAGGCGAGCACAGAAGATTAAAGTGTGATTCGCCAGAGACCACACTGCATACCATTAATCCCTCACTGACTAAAATAACCTAACTGCAGTTTAGTGCCAGGTACTTTGATATCTCTAGATTGCTGCTCTCATTGAAGTTTCTCAGACCGCTACCTATCGTTTGATTTCTGCTTTCATACAACTGTCTGTCCTCAGGGGTTGGATGGGGTATCATGCCTATCGTGTACATTATGTTCTGTACTGTTAACTTCTCTTTCTCCATGTTAGAAACTGTCCTTCCATCCTTCACTTAAATAGTGATTAGGTGAATAGATTCTGGAAATATTTTTTGCCTTATGTTCTGCCGCTAAGTGGTGCTTTTTGCTCTACATCCTCATCTGCCTTATCCTGGTCTCTCGCTCGAGTCGTTTATTTCCTGTAGCTCTTTTCGAGTCTCATCTCTTTTTCCCACTCATTTCTTCTTGTTCCTCGTGTTCCCTTCTTTTTATTGGGGATGAAAAGTTTTGGTACAGCTTGTTCATCATTTTTGTTTAGGTTGACCTCTTTTTAGGACAATTACCAGATATATGAGTGATTGATAACGATTTTGGGCACCCAATACCTCTCTTTGTCTTCTAGGCTTTTCATGCCGTTGGCAACTTCAGGTCCTCTGATGACATAGTCATCAAGCCAGCTCCGCCCCCCCAGAAGGAGGACCCCCTGCGAGCGCTGACCCAGCGTGGCCATGACTCTGTCTACAACAAAGGCGTTGCCTCAGCATCGGAGAGTGCCGATGAGATTGCTGCACCCGCCCCCCACGACCGCATGGATGGCATAGGGCGGCCGCTGCAGCGCGAAAAGGCCTCTATGGGAAGCCTGAAGAGGGCCAGCGTGGACGTGGAGCTCCTGGCGCCGCGCAGCCCCCTGGGCCAGCAGACCATGGTGACCTTCAGCAACACGCTGCCCAGGGCCAGCATGAACGCCAACGGGGGCCCCGAAGAGCCCGTGGGGCAGCCCGCCCAGCCTGTGCAGAGGAGGCTGAAGGCCGTGCAGGTACCCATGGACCCCATGCGCTCACAGCAGCTGGTGACGGAGTGGAAGCAGAAGTCCATGGAGATGCGGTGCCTGAGCCTCAGGGACGAGGCAGAGCGGGACGCCAGCGAGGAGGGCTCCGACGCTGGGGAGGAGGGCTCAGAGGAAGCGGCACCACAGGCCTCGCTGTATGCGTCTGCGCTGCACTCCAGCAGAGGTGCCAGCCCCATCCCTGTTGGTGCAGGGCCACCCGGGGGGCCCAGGGTGGTGACAACCCCACGGGCCCCCCATAAGCCAGAGGAAGGCCCTCCGCCGGTGTCGCCCAAGAGTGCCCTGACTCGCGCCAAGTGGCTGTCCATCACGGAGAAGGGTGGTGGCGGGTCGCTCCGCGGAGCCCCCAACCAGCCACGCATCATGCAGGTGATTGCCATGTCCAAACAGCAAGGCCTTCTACCGTCCTCCTCCTCCGAGACAGCGTCGTCCTGCACCTCCTCCACGGCCAGCGCAGACTCTCACCACTACCGCCCGCCTCCAGAGGCCCAGCGCGATTCCGCCATCGTCACGGTGGACGCTCACGCCCCCCATCACCCCGTGGTGCACTCCGCCGGCCTGCCCGCCTCGGGCAACGGGAACCCCTGGGAGTGGAGGGGCGGCGATCCCCGAGATGCCCACGAGCTCAACGACCTGAACCGTGGCGACGGCGGCCCTGCGCGTGGCAGCACGGGCAGCTTCCGGCTACACCAGACCATCTCACCCTGTTCCTCCGCCGGCGATGGAGACCCCGAGGTGCTCCCGCCTCCACCCCTCCCTCACACCGAGGCGCCACGTGACGGGCGAAGCCGGGAATCCACTTTGAGACGCAAGACCGCGCTAGTTCTCCTGGAGAGGGACATTCAATTTCAAAGCCAGACTGAACAGGAAAACTACTATAAAAATCTGCATGGTGGCCAGAGGTATAAAGAGTAGCCACCAACTAAATGATGAATGAGCCTTACAGTCAAACCACAAAACAGCACAAAACCTGGACTGAGAAGCTGGGATCTGCTGCTATGCATTTTCTCTTACTTTGTGTTATGTTATGAAAGACGTTGCGCAGAACAGTGGTTGCCTTCGTACTATATAAATGATGTACTATGTTAGCTGGAGGGAAATATCTTGAGTGGATGTGGAACTGGTGAGTGTAATAGCAGGGCTGGGCAAAATGGGACCGTGAGATATTTTCAGGAGCATAAAGATTTTAAAAAGTTAAGACGGGAGGCTCACCGCCCTGCAACACAAACCAAAAAAAATATTGGACAGGACACCGTATTAAAGCTCCATCTACTGAGCAGAACCAGGATGTTTTGATAAATTTACGTCATCCTTGTTGACTTATCTTCCATTCAGTGTTTCTGTTTTGACCATTCAGTAGGCCCATTGTCTAGTGTTGGAATGGCATTTACAATATGTTGTGGCCTTTCTGTTGTTAATACTTGATTGCTAATGTGTTCTGAGCATGTATGTGTGTGTGTTTTTATTTGCTTGGGAAAGTCAGGTGCTTGTGTGTGTGTGTTTGTGTGTGTGTGTGTGTGTGTGTGTGTGTGGATATGTGTACATGTTAAAGAAGCACAGTACGTTTTTGAAAAACTGTATTCTGCTTATTCAGGGGAAATGTTGGGGCCCATAATGAAGTTCAGACCTGTGTGTTAACTCTTATAATGATTAACGGTAACAATTTTAACCTGAACCTTTGATAAAGAATACCGACAGGACTGGATGGCTGTAAGTTGGGAGAAGTGTTTTTTCAATTTCAACATTTCCATGTGGATGTTTCTTTAAAGAGAGCGATGGGAGTACCTTTTGATTTAAAGCATTAACTGTGAACTTTGGACTGGATGTGATATAAGAGAACAAAACTACAATAATAAAAGTGACATCAGGGGGACAGTCATTCTATCAAAGCAATAGTGGCAGGAAGAGACAACCTGTGTAAAATAGGATGGAATACTTTGAGGGTTTCCTTTTTGCTGATTGGTGAAAGCCTCACAAGTGAACATTTATACAAATCAGTACATTCCTGTGGATGGACTTCTGCATGTTATCTACGTGGTTGTCGGGTTTGGAAGTACTTCTTTGTCAGTAAACAAAAAAAGACATTAAAAGTCATTAGTAACTAAACTGTGAGGTACTGTGGCAAATGCTGTATGTCTACATGGTGCTGACAAGTTTGGTGTGTTATTGTGCTCCAGCTGCAGTTGTGCTCAGAATTGGGGTAAACCACAGATGTTGTCATCAATTCCTCAAAATATTGACACATCCATATGCCGGTGCTTTATATCAATCAGTACTGTATATCCACCAGTAATTTATATCAACCAGTACTTTATATCAGCCAGTACTTTATGTCAACCAGTACTTTATGTCAACCATTACTGTATATCAACTAGCACTTTCTATCAACCAGTACTGTATATCAGTATGCGAGAATGTGCTGTATTTAGTTTGTCTGTTATAGTTAATTCAGTAATTCAGCCCTTTCTAACAATCAGTTGTATACGCCAACAGGTTACCTAGCAACATTGAAAGATACTTGGGGTCTCTGGTTAATGTATTACTCTACGTTGTCCCCAGAAAATTAAACAGTATCTTAGACCAAACTGATGAAATTGGCTTTCCCCCAGAGAAAACACTTCGGAGAGTTGGCCCACTGTAACGCCGTACTCATCAATAATGCATGAATCTTCTTCCAGTACGAGATGAATCAGAGAGTGTATGAAGCACTTCAAAGACTATGTATTTTCCCATCGCAAAATTCTCAGCGACAATGATATTCATCGAGGCCCCTTTTCGAAGTCCGCCCCTATTGGCTGGAACTGACTAGTCATCATTTGAACAGAGTAGCTGTGATTATTCTTTCCTCTGACCTTTAGTGGATTAGTCTTTCTTTCTCTGGGGGACAGTTTGAATTTCTCCTCCCTTTCAAGTTTCTTGTGCACTGCTCTGATTTGATTAATCTGATAATGTAGCCGGCGTCTTTAGCCCACGTCTCTGGTTCATACTTCTGATTATCTGAGATTAATCAGATGAAATAAAAGCCCTGTGGTCATATGAATGGACAATCCCCCTCCCAAAATACATAGCCAATATATCTCAAGCAATGATATGACCAATAGTAGGGAAGGATATTCTAACCAGTAGCGTTGCCTAGTCTTATTTCTAGCTTCAAAATGTTTTCATGGGGATAAACAAACGGCATTCACGAATAAATCACACAAAATAACTCAGGTTCTGTGCTATCCGCGCCTCAGGTTGGTGGACGGATCTTAATGGGAATGCAAATGGGTACCGGTCCATGAAGAACCAACAAGCCGAACTGTTAACCGCGGTAGCCCAGAGGTGGAACTTTAGAGTATGCCAAGCATGTAATGGATATTCATGTTTGTCTTCACCGTAAATTAATCTACAACTTAGACCCTAGTTGCCCTAGTACAGTGCCCTCCAGAATTGTTGGACATTTTGGGAAAGATGAGCAAAAAAGGCTGTGAACGAAATATAATCGTGGGTTAAATCGATCGTTTACTCACTCAATATGAAAGGAATGAAAGAATGAAAAAATAAAAATGTCTTTATCAAGAAATCAATGTTTTTTCAGAAGCAGGTGTGTCACGATTATTGGCACCTCTAGAAATGTGCATTAACCAAATATAATCGATTTCCCCATTGGAGTCGGAGTCAAGGGCCGAGCCGTCTTCGGAGGGGAATGATCGGTAGGCATTTTCTACCGGTGGCCCGGAAAAACTGAAATTGGCGATTTCATTACCCATGGTATTAGACTAAAGAATCAGCCGGCGATCGTACGTTGTTTACCGGGGGGCAGAGCCACCGACGTAGCCACACATCTGGGGTTTGTGCTAGCAAAGTCTAAAACTGGCAAGCATAGGGAGCACCACCTCCCAGCTAGGGGTAGTGACGAACTCTAAAGCAGACTCAATCACTGGCTGAAAACGGAGTTCTGCCCGTCGCAGGAGGTAGAGTTTGTAGATAACTGGCTCTCTCTTTGGGATTCTCCCAGAAATATGGCCAGGCCTAACTGGAATGGTGCTCTTCTTTTATCTAGGAACATTGATAGGAGTCTCACTCCTATAGCCTCACCATGAGTGCAGGTCAGGCCGCAGGCTGTTAGCCAGCCTGCTAGCATAGTGGAGTCTATCGATAGCATAGCCAGAGTAGTTAGTTCAGTTTTGCCTATTGCGACTGTGACTCGTTCCAGGCTGAGAAAAGTTAAACAATGTAGTGCTAACAATAGCAACCTAATTAAGACAAAGCTTTCCTCCACCTCAGTCACAAATAAAAATGACTGTATCACCTTGCATCTCAAAATGGGACTCATAAATGTTAGATCCCTTGCTCCAAAGGCAGTTGCAGTAAATTAATTCATCTCTGATCATAAACTAGATGTTATTGACTTGTGTGAAACATGGCTAAAGTCTGATTAATTTACTGCCCTAAATTAGGCCTCTCCTCCTGGCTATACTAGTGATCATATCCCTCGAGCGTCCTGAAAAGGAGGGGGTGTTGCTAATATTCATGACAGTAAATTAAAGTTAACCAGGCTGATAAATAATTTTGCATACCTACAATTTCCAGGACCCCCGGGCCATATACAATGTTCCTCAATGAGTTTCCGGAATTATTGTCTAACCTTGTAGTCATGGCAGATAGTATTCAAAATTTTGGTGATTTCAATATTCATATGAAAAAGCCTTTGAAGACATAATTGACTCAATGGGTTTTATCCAACATGTCTCAGGTCCAACACACTGCCACAATCATACCTTATATTTAGTCCTGTCACGAGAAATAGATATATGTAGATCTAATAATTTCCCTCCAAAATCCTGATATATCGGATCACTGTCTTATTACATTTATCGTTAAAATAAGAAATCCACTTGCTCCGCAATCAATACGTTTCAAAAGCCGTACTATAAATTCTCGGACTACAAATAGATTCCTTGATATTCTTACAAGTTCGCTCATTAACGACAGAGTGAATAATTCCGCAAACGATCTAATCGAGGATCTAAACTCAACACTGCGAAATACTTTAGATACGGTTGCACCACTAAAAACAAAAGAAATACGCAACAAGAAACTTGCTTCCGTGTACACAGACAATACTAGAGCACTCAAGCAAGCCTCCAGAAAATTGGAGAGAAAGTGGCGCTCCACCAAGTTGGAAGTATTCAGACTAGCCTGGATAGACAGTACACTACAATACCGAAAAGCCTTCACATCTGCTCGATCAGCTTATTTTTCCAACCTGATTGAGGTGAACAAAAACAATAAAAAATGTATCTTCGATACAGTTGCAAAGTTTACAAAAAAGCAACGCTCAACATGTGAAGTGGGTCTTCACTTTAGCTGTAATGAATACATTAACTTCTTTGACGAAAAGATCATCACCATTAGAAAACAAATAACTGACTCCTCAAATAGTTGACTCCCCAAAATCTCAGTTGTCCTGAGAATGTCCTGAACCTCCCTGACCAGGTGTCAATGGGAACACTTTAATTTTTTGATCCTGTATCGCTCAACACATTCACTGAATTTGTAATGAGTTCTAAACCCACAAATTGTAAGCTAGACCCGATTCCAACAAAATGACTTAAGGGGCTATTTCCTGTTCTAAGTCAGCCAATGTTGAACATAATAAATTGCTCCCTTTCCTCCGGATGTGTACCAAACTCACTAAAAACTGCGGAAATTAAGTATCTTCTAAAAAAAATCTAATCTGGATCCTGACATATTCAACAATTACAGGCCAATATCCAATCTACCGTTACTCTAAAATCTTAGAAACATGTGTTCCCCAAAAAACTGAATGCCTTCCTGAAGACAAATAACATTTATGAAATGCTCCAGTCTGGTTTCAGACCACCTCATAGTACTGAGATGCACTCGTGAAGGTAACAATTGACCTTCTAATGGCCTCAGACAAAGGTTCCGCATCAGTCCTGTTGCTTCTTGATCTTAGTGCTGCTTTTGATACTATTGATCACTCCCTTCTCTTAGAGAGACTGGATCCAGGCATACATACCTACACGTAACCTTAGATTGCAAGATGCATGGACTTCTCTCATAGAGCTCTACTTCTGTGGAATGATTTGCCAAATATGGTTAGAAATGCAAACTCAGTACAAACTTTCAAGTGTCTTCTAAAGACTCATCTCTACAGCATGGTCTATGATTAAGTGTAGTCTGGCCCAGGGTTGTGAAGGTGACCAGAAAGGCTTGATACTGTCCACCCTTGCTGTCTTGACAGGTGGGCTCTCATTGCCACTGGGATGCCCTCCCTCCAATGCCATTTGGGGGCAGAGTCACTGGCTTGTTGTTGTCTCTCTGTTGCGGACTTGTGCAATTGGGCTGTACGCTGCTGGCAATACTCGGCCCTCATTCAGGGTGGTTGCGGTTGGTGGGTGTCCCTTTGGTTGGTGCTTGGCGATGTGGGTGGATTGATTTCCTGTCTGTTGGGCCCTGTCTGGGGCCTCCCCCGGATAGGGCCACATTGTCACTGGACCCCCCTGTCTCAGCCTCAAGGTCTTACGCTGCTATATTATTGTGCTGGGGGAGTAGGGTCAGTTCTCCTTCTCCACTATAAATCCTTGTAAGGAATGCATTTTCTAAATTTTCCCTGTCTCCTGCCATTTTAAACTTAGGAGGACATGAGGTCTTGGCCAACACCTGAGGAGTACCAGGCTTGAAAGACCCGTTGCTGTCCCTGTCCAAAGTCGTCCTGGTTGTGTTGCAGATCAAGACGATGCCTGATGATTTCAGTTGCCACTGTGCTGACACCTCCTCCTCCCCCATGTTGTCCCTGTCCTTGTCCATCTAGTCATGCTTCCGACCTGGACTAGGTTTAAATAGACTCTGGACTCAGCCCACATGCATTTATCAATCATTACAATTTGTACTCTTAATATGTTCACCCGGCACAGCCAGAAGAGGACTGGTCACCCTCTGAGCCTGGTTCCTCTCAAATGTCCTTAAAAGTTTCGGCCTTCTTAGGGAGTTTTTCCTAGCCACTGAAATTCAACACTACTGTTGTTTGCTCCTTGGGGTTTAAGGCCGGGTGTCTCTGTAAATGCACTTTGTGACAACTGCTGATGTAAAAAGGGCTTTATAAATACATTTGATTGATTGATTGAAGAGTTTGGGGGAAATTTTAAGCGGTCATCCACGACGTCCTGTTTCACTGTGGTATAAATATAAGTTGACACACGAGCTAAACAATAATTTAGATGTTTAAAACAACTAGAGCTGTGATGAACCCACCTGGAAAAAGGCACATGGTAGCCCCCCCCCCCCCCCCCACGAGTTTTCCTCCGCTTGTTTGATTACAGATGTTTATTCTAAACACACACAAACAACAAACAACAGACTAAACAACAGCTGCTGAGCAACCGCGCCTCATAGAGGAGCTGGTTTGCAGGGTTATCGTGCAATTTGGGGTTGAGTAGCGAGACAATCTTGCTGGTGTCGAGGGAGAGTGTGTGAGAGAGAGAGAGAGAGAGGGAAGCCCCAGGCAGTGAGCAGATTGCTGTAGATGGTGTCCACAATCACCGGGGGTCTAAAACGAGCACCAAAAAGACCTGAAGGCATTCACTGACTATGATTTATTGCTGAGAAATATGCTAAACAGACAGGCATGCATGTATGCTTGTGCGCATGCACGTGCGCACACAGGCACAGGTAGACATGTCTAGCTATGCATACAGTGCTGTCATACTCACGGCATTAACCATGGGGTTCATTACAAAACAAAGCTTTGCATTTATTTATTATTGTTATTTACACTCAGTTTAGCTTCTTCTTTTTTTTTTTTACTAATCCTGCACTTTTAGTATTACCTTATTCTCTTGAGCAATTCAAACAATGCTCTTACATTGAAGTATACGAAAAAGAGATCTGCATGCCTCATGAGGTGAGTGGCTAAACTACCGAATTAAATGGAGATTAAAGGGAGTCAGTGATATGAAAATACTTTCACCAATCATGAACTGCAGAAAAATAGTCTCCAGGGTAGTTATAAGAAAACTGAACGTTGTTTCCAAATCTGTAATCCAACCAGAGATTTAAAAAGACATGCCCATTTACAGCAACTATCCACTGAAAATCATACTTTTACATGTTGATTTGATTACCGGTTCACTCATACATGATCAGTGGTATAGTTTTGTCCCGTACTCATATTCGTGGTCAAAGCATAACACAGCATAACCACTAAAAACACTAAATGAGTCCATTTAAAAACGTCTGGCTATTTTCACATTGTTTATGAAGTCAAGTTAGTTTATTGACTGCCAATGATCTGGGTGCTCTTATGAACATACAGCTCTGGAAAAAATTAAGGGACCACAGCACCTTTTTCTTTCCTTTCCAAAAAAGTTGAAGAGGAAAGTTTAGAGTGAAGAACAGAGGCGTTCAATTTGCAGTTGTCTCTTAATTTTAACCCTTCTGTTCCTCACTCAAAACCTTCCTTTTCAACTTATTTGGAAAGGAAAGTAAAAGGTGCAGTGGTCTCTTAATTCTTTCCGGAGCTGCATGTTGTCTCTGTTATACGCTCAGAGACAATCCTGTTGTCGGCGAATCCCCACAACACTCCAACACAGTTATTTACTTGAGTAAATGATGTGATGAGGAAAACAGTTTTTCTCATATTGTAAGTCATTATATGTTGAAACACTGGACTGTTACTTTAACACAAACTAACAAAGCAAAAGCAGTTATTTCAACCCACAGTGCCCCTTAAATAATGCACGCTTACTGATCGAGGATGGCAGTTAACCTTTTTCTTGCTTATTGTGAGTTTTCTTTGTCACCAAGGAATTATGAATAACGCATGATTTCGACCAAAAAGCTGCCCAATTGGATGCTTGCACAAAGTCCATGCCTGATGGTATCCATGACAATACGCACAGCACCTTGTGTCCCACACCTGGGGCTTCATTATGCAGTTACCACGGCAACAGGCTTGATGCTTGATGTCGGAGATGAGAGCCCAGTGTAGGGAACCCCCATCCCCCCACCAACACCACCTCCCTTCATCCATCTTACACACACATAGGTGAAGGGCCTAAACCCAGTCAACTGCAAATCAGCAACATTCCCCATTAACATACAGTAGATCTGGTGTCAGCATCATCCCTTGGCAGCAAGACCTTTCATTTGTATCAGTGCCAAGTACATTTTCTGTAGACCAAAACGGAACCCAAACACACACTGGCATTAGCGCGCTTCTTCCTGATTGAGATATTTCTTTAAGCATGCCTATGGTCAAATATAAGTCATTTCCTCAGTACTTCACATTTTTAAGATCATCTGATGATGATTAAAAAAAACGTTATCTCTAAAGATTGTGTGAAGCAATATCTTATTCAGAGGTTTTCTGGGCCATCTAATTAAAAGATAGACAGATGCTATTAAAATAATGAATAAATAATGCAAAGTATTAAATAAATGCCATTGTGGTTACCCAGCTGTGGAATACACATGGTGCAGTTAAATTGAATCCAAGTAGCCAAACCGAACACTGTGGCGGGGAATACAGCATGTACAGTAGGAGCTAGCAACTTAAGCCTGAGGACGAAAACCAGGTTAGTTACATCAGCCTTGTGTTAAGGAGATGTTTTTGTATCTCTTTCAGCAACCAGACACAGACCCTGCACTTCTTTCACCTGCTTCGCCACTGTACATCAGGTCCAGTCTCAACACCCCACCAACACACCTGGGCATAAATACAAAGACGCATAAATACAAAGACACATAAACACACACACTTGAATACAGGCTCACCAGATCCACTAGGGGCAGAGACGGCCGCCAGGACCTCATATTATCATGTTATTCCCTTATTTAATTATTTCCTGGATGCGAGCACAGCACAGGCGATTGTGTTGCTATGGCGACAGGGGCTCTGCAGAGTGTGAAGCAATTTATCACTTTAATGAGGTGTGTATGTGTGCGTGTGTGTTTGTGTGAGTGAGAGAGAGAGAGAGAGAGAGAGAGAGAGAGAGAAAGAGAGAGAAAGAGAGAGGGTGGGTGGAACAGGGGGCTGGGTGGGTGGGTGAGGAAGAAGTGGGTGAGTGTGTGAAATTTAGATAAAGAGGGATGGGAGGTAAAGAGAGGTATGGCAAGAGACAGGGGGGGAGGGTGGGTGGGTGAGGAAAGGGGGGGTAAAAGTGAGAGAGGTTGGTGGATTGTTAAGAGAGAGGTGAGTAAAAGAAAGACAGAGAAGGGTGGGTGGGTGAGAGGGGTGAGTAAAAGAAAGACAGAGAAGGGTGGGTGGGTGTTAGGGGTGAGTAAAAGAAAGATGGGTTAGGGATAGATGGGGGTTAAAGAGAAATAGATAGATAGGTGGTGGGTGGGTGGGTGGTTACCTGGGTGAGTGAGAGAGAGAGAACGACAGAGAGGGAGAGAGAGAGAGAGAGAGAGGTGGGCAGGTGAGGGGTGTGTTAGGGATAGACAAGGGGTGCATGGGTAAAAGAGATGGAGGGCGGTTGTTGGGTAGGTTAGAGGGGTCGGTAAGGGAGCGATAGGGATAGAAAAGTGGTGGGTGGGTGGGTCCTTAAGGGTTAGGGTGATGGTTAAGCTTAAGTTTAGGCTGAGGGTCAAGGTTAGGTTTAGTAAATAGTGAGTGAAAATGTTTCTATAGTCTGTAGATTTCGTATTGCATGCATTTCTGGTAGACTGTAAAGTCTGGAAGAAGCACGTTTGTTACAAAATATTTCCTCTTGAACAAAGAGGAACCATTTCTGGTTGCATGTTCTTCCTCTCTGCCATTCAGTGAAAAAATTGTGAGCAATGGAAGCAAAGGAATGTAAACAGCTATTTTAAAAACACTGTGACCCCATTATTAATGACTGAACAAACAGAACAACAACAACTAGAGTGTGAGCAAATGTTTTCCCTGGCAATTATAATTCAATTGTTTTGGAGATTCTGTGGGGTAGTCTTTTTTGTCCTCGTCTATTATTTTCTTCATTACTTTACCTTTCGTTGTTTTCTTGTGCGGGAGTATCTCAATGCCCACAGGAGTACTGCAATTCAGCTGAGCAAAAGATGAAAAGATTTGTACACTAAATTGTATGCTTTAATCAAACAGTGAAATATATGAATTCTGTATTCTTTCTCCCTGCCTGTCTTATCTGTCCCTAACAAGCAACCATGATAGACATACAGTGGGGAGAACAAGTATTTGATACACTGCCGATTTTGCAGGTTTTCCTACTTACAAAGCAAGTAGAGGTCTGTCATTTTTATCATAGACACACTTCAACTGTGAGAGACGGAAACTAAAACAAAAATCCAGAAAATCACATTGTATGATTTTTAAATAATTAATTAGCATTCTATTGCATGACATAAGTATTTGATCACCTACCAACCAGTAAGAATTCCGGTTCTCACAGACCTGTTTGTTTTTCTTTAAGAAGCCCTCCTGTTCTCCACTCATTACCTGTATTAACTGCACCTGTTTGAACTCGTTTCCTGTATAAAAGACACCTGTCCACACACTCAATCAAACAGACTCCAACCTCTCCACAAAAGACCAGAGAGTTGTGTAAGGACATCAGGGATAAAATTGTAGACCTGCACAAGGCTGGGATGGGCTACAGGACAATAGGCAAGCAGCTTGGTGAGAAGGCAACAACTGTTGGCGCAATTATTAGAAAATGAAAGAAGTTCAAGATGACGGTCAGGATGACTGCACCGTATTGAGGGGAGGATGGATGGGGCCACGTATCGTGAGATCTTTGCCAACAACCTCCTTCCATCAGTAAGAGCATTGAAGATGGGTCGTGGCTGGGTCTTCTAGCATGACAATGACCCAAAACACACAGCCAGGGCAACTAAGGAGTGGCTCCCTAAGAAGCATCTCAAGGTCCTGGAGTGGCCTAGCCAGTCTCCAGACCTGAACCCAATAGAAAATCTTTGGAGGGAGCTAAAAGTCCATATTGCCCAGTGACAGCCCCGAAACCTGAAGGATCTGGAGAAGGTCTGTATGGAGGAGTGGGCCAAAATCCCTGCTGCAGTGTGTGCAAACCTGGTCAAGAACTACAGGAAACGTATGATCTCTGTAATTACAAACAAAGGTTTCTGTTTTTCTGATGTATCAAATACTTATGTCATGCAACAAAATGCAAATGAATTACTTAAAAATCATACAGTGTGATTTCTGGATTTTTGTTTTAGATTCCATCACTCACAGTTGAAGTGTACCTATGATAAAAATTACAGACTTCTACATGCTTTGTAACTGGGAAAACCTGCAAAATCGGCAGTGTATCAAATACTTGTTCTCCCCACTGCATTTGACATGCAATTATTTCTATCCTTACTGATTTGACCCACCTACCAGCAAAGAAAGTGATTTCAGATTTAAAACCTAAAATCCTTTCATTCATTCTGTTTCACCAGGGCTTAGAATTAGCACAGTTTCGCATTAATTGTCTGTTGTCTTTAGGTTTAAGCGATCCATTTTGCCGTTCTACCTCAGACTTCATCACATTTAGTCTCAGAGCATTAGTGTGTCTTTCTGCCTGCTGGCATAGGTTGGAGATGATCACAACTCCTATCCTAGATTCTTCACTCAGTGGAGAAGGCAGTTGAAGAGTGGATGTCAGCTTTAATCATGCGTAGCACAAGGCCTTGGGTGAGAAAGGGCATCCCTGACAGGTACCACACTTTAGCCCACTCAATCCAGCTATTTTCTCCTTGTACTGTGAATGCCATTCATAAGTCCTGTCTCCCGAATGTTTTCTGTGTGGGTGTGTATGTTCTGTGAGTCTTAACCTCCTAAATAAAAGGTTATTTTAGCCCTTTACGTCAGTGAATTAAACCATGGCCATGCCCAGAAACTCCAAAGCCCTCAAGGACTAGACACTTTGGGTGGTCAGAAATACTTATAGTAGTGATTCCACCTTACCCGTTAATTTGCTATTCTCCCTCCCAGATCCAGGTGCCCCAGGTTTTAGGGCTGGTTTCTTAACAGGGATTATATTTCCTGTCACAACCCAGAGTTCAGCAGTCATTAGATGTGTGTCATGTCCCCTCAGTGGGTCTCTACTGGTAAGCCCTTATCTAGTCCAATCGGTATCTCAGCTTCTTCAGTCCTCATTAAACTTTGCATGTCAGTTTGCTGTTACTGTGGTGCCATTAACGCTGTACAGGTTTGCCCTCCAAACGACACCCCTTCCGCTAAGAGTCCTCTGGGAGTGACTGTCCAACAGGCAGCCGAACAGCAAGAAACTACAGTTGGACGTTAACAACAATTAATCAACAGTGCACCTCCTTTCACATTTAATTGTGTTGACCTTAACGTGCCGTGTGACTTCAATAGCAGGGCTGGGCAAAATGGGTGACTGCGATGTTGAGAGCCTCAGTGCGGAGGGATCATGAGGTGGATTCCCTCTCAAGGGCACCTTGGGATCCTGAGGTGGATTCCCTCTCAAGGGCACCTTGGGATCATGAGGTGGATTCCCTCTCAAGGGCTCCTTGGGATCCTGAGGTGGATTCCCTCTCAAGGGCTCCTTGGGATCCTGAGGTGGATTCCCTCTCAAGGGCACCTTGGGATCCTGAGGTGGATTCCCTCTCAAGGGCACCTTGGGATCCTGAGGTGGATTCCCTCTCAAGGGCACCTTGGGATCCTGAGGTGGATTCCCTCTCAAGGGCTCCTTGGGATCCTGAGGTGGATTCCCTCTCAAGGGCACCTTGGGATCCTGAGGTGATCACGTTAATGCGTCTGTCTCCACCTCTGCGGCAGCGTGTTCGCCTAGATTTCAATTTCAACCAAACTGGTTGTGTTTTGTATGCAGGTGTGAACGGCTCAATGTCAGGCCTTTACTCCTGTTTAATTAAGCAACTCTTATTGAGGATGACTGAAAGGCTGCTCCAAACATCAACCCTTCACCAGTATTAGTTTCATTGTCCCCTAGTCTTGCCAACCCTTCTACTATTACTACAACACCTTGAAAAGACACTGAAAAAGCTATTATTTTGTTTCAGTGGAGACAGAGTGAAGCCAACAACTCAGTTGGTTGCAGAATTAGCTGGCCAGCACCTTCACCTGTGCCCGTGTTAGAATTGTCACACAGATCTAATAGTACTCTGACAGTGCTCAATGTACCATTTTCAACTAGATTCTAACACATCTGAAAGTAGACACATATGCTCAGTATTCTCCACTACTGTAGTTCCATTCAGTGTTCTGGTCATTTGTGCTGCAATCGGCTTTTCTGCCTCTGGTCCTTTCTTCTTCTACACCAATCCCTTTCTCCCTGTCTCTGCAACAGACCAGATAACCAAACTCACTGTGTGTGTACACGGGTGTGTGTGCAAGCCTGGGTCTGTGTGTGTGTGTGTGTGTGTGTGAGTGAGAGGGGGTGATGGAAAGACAGGGAGTGTGCTCACATGTCCATCTGTGTCTGTAAACCCACTGTATTCAGCAACTGCATGCTTGCATGTGGGCGTGTCGGCCCCCTGTGGTGCAATAGACAGAAGAGCATGACCATGACTCTGATAAACAGATACAGTATATAGCAGTAGAAATGCTATATACTGTATCTGTTTATCAGAGACATGGTACAATACAGTACAATACAGCACAATACAGTACAATAAAGTACAATACAGTACAATACAGTACAATACAGTACATAGCACTAAACAGTTTAAGTATTTGGGACTAAACAGATTCAGGAAAAACGCACTAAACATTAAATGAAGGGCCACGTTTGTTATTTGTTAATCATAAATGATTTGCTGGCCAGAAAAGGGCAATAATTAAAACAGTCATAAAGTAGTTCCATTATAATGTCAAAAATGAGTAGACCTATTTTAAAAAACCTATTTTAATAAACCGCAAAGACAAAATTAATAGAAATGGTTTAGAAAAGGTGACCAATGGAACCTGTCTGTGATTATTTGGTTAAATTTAGAAAGTTACTAACCGTGCTTTTATTAACAACAGCCAGGTGCTGTACCTTCCCATATATGAATTTGATGGTTGCGTTATCGAGAATAAACTGATAAGAAACATCACCCAGTTTACAAACATACCCACTCAGCAAAACACCCTGCCCAGGGCTCTTAGTCTTCAACTGCATGGATTAATCTGGCTTGCAGAACACTCTTTGATAGATCATTATTGTCTTCGCTGGAGGCACCTCTGACAAAAGGCGGATTTTGATTGTGTGGCTTAAAGGGATAGCACAACTAAATGATGAAAGGAGTTCCTGGCTGTGTGCTAGGTAATCAGCTGCATCAGCCATAGAAGACACACGCTTCCAAAATGTAATGTTCATAAAAGTGCACATAATTGTAGGGTGTTTTTGTGTCAGTGTCTGTTTCTTGAGTCTGCTTTTGTGTTATTCAAGTAACTCATGGATTTGATTCTTCTGCAGTAGCTTTTCCTTTATCTACATTCATGATTGTCTCGTTATGTTTGGATGATGTCCAGTCTTCAGATGTCTCTCACTCCACCCACTAGATGTTGTGTGTCCTATTGTAACCATTTGTATCTAGTTCTCCCATGTCTGTCTTGTGTTGTTGTTATTATTCAAGCGTTAGGAATCCTTAAAGGGGGGGGGGGGGGGGGTGGGGGGGGCAGGTAACACGCCCTGGGTTCTACATTTAACCCGAAGGCAACTATCTGTAAAACACACCAGGTTAGCAGCGAGTGCCACCCTATGTAATTTGAGTTAGTTAGCTCCCTTATTATTTAGGTAGGGAATTTTTGTTTATTTCTTTCTTTTGGCACAATATGCGTTCATTCTCCCCTTGAGTGTTGGTTGGGGGAAACCTTCATTTGCTAAAGCTAAAATAAAAAGCACAATTTTGCACTCTTCTTTATTTGGTCCCTGTATCTATCCATTGGCTGTTTTGAACATTTGGTGTGTTTTATGTTGGGACTCCCACATCATACCCTAGATGTGCCACTGGGTCATTACATTCTCCCTCAAACACACACACTTCCTCTCATTTTATAACACTCCCCCCCTCTCTCATTCCCTGCCACATCTTCTATAACACTCCCCCTCTCTCTCATTCCCTGCCACATCTTCTATAACACTCCCCCTCTCTCTCATTCCCTGCCACATCTTCTATAACACTCCCCCCCTCTCTCATTCCCTGCCACATCTTCTTCTCATTCAGTTGTCTTTCATTACTGCTACTCTGCACCCATATCTGCTATTTACAGTTGATGACAATTTCTTCTGACACTTTGCCTCTCAGGTCTATTTGTCTGTGCTACTGAAAGAGTTGTGATGGCTGTCAATATATGGCGACTATAAGGAATACATAGGGGACACCAAATAAGGTAAGCTCTGCCCGTCGTATTTGGTGGCTTTCAGGGGGGTTGCGGTTGGTGGGTTGATTTTTTCAGGGGGGTTGCGGTTGGTTTGGTTGATGCCTGGCAATGTGGGTGGATTGATTTCCTGCCTGTGGGGCCCAGTCCGGGGCCTCCCCCTCTCAGTTCCAAAGTGTTACGCTGCTATATTATGGTGCTGGGGGATATGAGGAATGCCCTTCTAACTTTTCTCAGTTTTTAATTTTAGGAGGAGATTAGGTCCTGGTCCACACCTGCGGAATACCTGGTTTGGGGGGCCCGTTGCTGTCCCTGTCCTTGTCCACCTGGTCATACTTTTGACCTAGTCTAGAATCAAATAGACTCTGGATTTAGCCCAGAGAAATGTATTCATTATTCCAATTGGAATCTTAATATCTCACCCGGCACAGCCAGAAGAGGACTGGTCACCCCTCTGAGCCTGGGTCCTCTCTAGGTTTCTTCCTAAAATTTGGCCTTCTTAGGGAGTTTTTCCTAGCCACTGAAATCCAACACTACTGTTGTTTGCTCCTTGGGGTTTAAGGCCGAGTGTCTCTGTAAAGCACTTTGTGACAACTGCTGTTGTAAAAAGGGCTTTATAAATAAATTTGATTGATTGATTGATTGAAACAACTGCAATCTCTGGCACTAAAAGCACACAACTATAACTACTGTGCTACCAAGTGATTTCAGTTAGTTGTCAATATATGGCAACTATACGGAATACATGCGCTGCCTGCTGTATTACGTGTCCCTTTTGAAACAATTGTGTTTAGTACAGAAAATGTTGTTTTCAGATTTTCCCAACAAGACATTCCACAGGTTAAAGCCATATTAGAGTAGATTATTAATGTAATGAAAAAGGACAGTATTTCTAATAACTCAAGGTATGACTCTACCCATCTAATATCGCAAAATGATTATTCAAAAATTAAGAAAATTAAACTGGCTGCAGCAGAATTTGAACCCTCAACCTCTCGCATAGAAAGCACACAACACTACCTACTGTATTCAAACCCACAACATCCCACAACTTTACCTACTTTTTTATTTTCAAAAATTACTTAATTTACAATATGTACAGTAAAGACATTGTTTTGATCGAACTCAATACATGCTCAGATGTATAATTAATCTTCGGTAAAACAACACATCTGATTTAACAGATAAACATTCACCCAGCCACTTTCCCCGTTTCGCCCACACATATTTGCTTAACCACTCTCTCTTCCAATTCTTATGTCTTTTACTTTACAGTAATACCCCTTTAATTCATCACATTCAACAAACATATGCATTAATGTTTAAGGTACACATCCACAAACATCAAATTCTCTTGTTATATTACGTTTAAGGTTATGTAGCACTATTTTAGTGTATATTGTATTGTGTCATAACTTGAAATCATTATTTTCGCGCTCCAATTTATTTCCAGGTAAATGTAAATTACCCTACAAATGTGCCATGTTCAGCCATGGAAACATCTTCACCCACATCTTCTCAGTTGCAGGTCTATATGTAGCCAGAAACATACTATAGAATAGTATGTCAAACACAGGAAATGTCTTTGGCCACATTAATGGAACATTTGTACTGGCTCCAGCAGGATTTGAACCACATACATCTGTAACTAAATGCACGTCTCAACCCGCACAGCTCCTCAGGAAGTATCTCTGTGTAGAACCTTTTGGTGCCTTTATGGATTAAAGAAGGGACACAAAATATGGCAGGCATAGTTCGTTAAATTAATAGAGGTACCAGTGGGAATCGAACCACCAACCCCTGGGAGTAAAAGCTCTCAGCTCAACCACCAGACCTACACAAGCACACAGTCCTAATTCAGAAATATTTGGCGCCATTATGGCGTTGCCCGCCATATTTCGTGTCCCTGTCAATCAACAGTGTTTTGTCCAGATAATGTCTTCAGATGTGTCCTGTCACTTCCTCACCAACACTTTCAACAGGTTAACCTCATTTCAGTGTAAACTGTAATAAATGTTTTTAAAAGTATTTCTGTCAGACACAGGGAAGGACTTTGCCCACATATTCATGGAAAGAGATTCTCCAAATATATCTAAACTAATAGAGGCTTCAGTGGCAATCCAACCACCAACCCCTGGGAGCAAAAGCTTCAGGGTGTAGTAATGTTGTCTTCCAACAAAGGGCAGTGCAGTGTTGTGTTACTCTTCTCAACCAAAAGAGGGCAGTGCAAGATTTAGTAATGTTGTCAGTCAACTGAGGGTTGTCAGGGTGTATTTCTCTTGTCAGCCAACAGAGGGCAGTGCAGGGTTGCACTACTCTTGTCAGCCAACAGAGGGCAGTGCAGGGCGTAGTAATGTTGTCTGCCAGTAGACCATACTACAGTGTCTAATAATATTGTCAGGCAATATAGCATACTTCAGGGCGTAGTAATGCTGTCTGCCAAAAGATAACTGTGCAGGGGTGTGGTAATGTTCTCAGCCAACTGAGAGCAGTGCAGGGCCTAGTAATGTTGCCTGCCAGTAGAGCATAGTACAGTGTGTAATAATGTTGTCAGGCAAAATAGCATAGTGCAGTGTGCAGTAAAATTTTGTCAGCCAACAGTGGGCAGTGCAGTGTGTAATAATGTTGTCTGCCCACAGAGGGCAGTACATGGTGTAGTAATGTTGTCAGGCAACAGATGGCAGTGCAAGGTTGGACTACTCTGGTCAGCCAACGGAGGAGAGTACATGATGTAGACATTTGTCAGCCAAAACAGCATAGTGCAGGGTCTATTATTCTTGTCAACCAAGAGAAGGCAGTGCAGGGTGTATTAATGCTGTCTGCCAATAGAACATAGTACAGTGTATAATAATGTTGTCAGGCAATATAGCATACTTCTGGGTTTAGTAATGTTGTCAGCCAAAAGAGGGCCATACATGGTGTAGTAATATTGTCAGCCAACAGAAGGGAGTGCGGGTGTGTATTACTGTTGCCAGCCAATAGAAGGCAGTACATGGTGTAGAAACTTAGGCAACAGAGGGCAGTACATGGTGTAGTAATGTTGTCAGCCAACAGAGAGCAGCGCAGGGTGTATTACACTTGTCAGCCACCAGAGAGCAGTGCAGGCTGTATTACACTTCTCAGCCACCAGAGGGAAGTACAGGGCATAGTAAGGTTGTCTGCCAATAGAGTATAGTACAGTATGTAAACATTCCAATGGGCATCTGTATTTGGATTAATCTACACAAATTCTTGATGACTAATAAAGTCATACAAGATTCTTCACAGATGTTGTCCCTGTAATTATGTCATCTCTAAGTATATAATTAATGTAAAAAGTGAATGTGGTTTCTGTGATTTACAATAATGAGGCTTTGGAGCATTTATTCTAGGAGTGTTCATATAGTAAAACCTTGATTGACAGGGACACAAAATATGGCGAGCAGCGCCTGCCATATTTCGTGTCCCCTATGTAATCCATAAAGGGGCCAGAAATGTCAAGTTAACTTACTTGTGCTTGGGTAGGTCAGGTGGTTGTGCTGTGTGCTGGGACATAGCTGTTTTCGGTGCTGGCTTTTGAGTAAGGCATTGTTGGCTTTTCACTTTTTGACTTTTTTTTTCCTCTTTTGGTTTTTTTTCCAGCGGCTTGCGCCGGTTGGGGTACTTACTTCTTGTCCCGGTACACGCCAGTGTGCTGGAAATGGCGGATCGCATTGGAGTTGAACCTCGAGTTGGCCGACTACCGACAGGCAGTGTGGCAGGGATTACTGGGCAGCAATCGAAGACGTACGATAAGTGTCTTACTGTGGCGTTCGAGATAATTGGAGAAGAGAAAGTGGAGTTGATTGAGCTGCTGCGCGCCATCAGAGATGTGTGTGGACAAGTTAATGGCTGTCGAAGTCGAGGGGGAAAGAAGTATGAAGTAACCAGGTCGCATCCAAAGGGGAAGGAGAAACGAATGGATGGCTTCAAATACTAAAGGCTGTCGAGTGATGGCAAAATATCTCTCGAGGGATGAATTGATGGTGTTGTTCATGAATCTGCCGGTGTATCTTTCAGATGATGATATATTGTACCAGCTATGGAAATGGGGGGGGGTAACTGCTGTCTCTCCTATAATGAGGAACCACTGGCCAGGTACAGATGTAGCGAATGGAACGAGACGCTGTAAGGTGAAACTCTCGGAGACGGTCAGATCGCTTCCTTACTCCGTGAAATTTGAAACCCTGGAGGGAGCTGTCTGCTTCAGAGTGTTACACGATAGACAGATTAAGGTGTCTAGGATTTGCTTACAGCCAGGGCATGTGGTGCGGGAATGTCCTGATTTTAAATGTCATCGGTGTGGAGTGCAAGGACAGTACGCAAATGAGTGTGACTATTGCACAGAGCAGCGGTGCAAAAAATGCGAAGAGCGCATATCTCGTTGTGCATGCCCGGTTGAAGAGGCAGAATAACCCCCAGCACTGGATGAATCAGAGGTTTCGGGACCACAGACGGACGGATCGGCTTAGAACGGGCGAAGGAGCGGAGGGAGGTACTGGTTTGGTGATACCATGATCCATGGCGGAGAGCAGATTGGGGCGAGTCTTGATTCGGCGATTGTGCGTGACGATGGACGGATAGAGCAACCGGCTTGGGAGGGTGACGCAGCGGCGCCAAGCACGGACGAGGGAGAAGAGGTTTTGGAGACCCAGCACGTGAATTCTGATGATGATGATTTCGAAGAAGCGGAGATGAACGGTTGAGGAAGGGGCTAAGGCGATTGGAGGAACAGGTTCCAGTATAGTCAGTGGCGGGAAGAGGAAAGGCAGGAAGAAGGCTGCGGGGTGGATGATGAAAAGGAGAACTGTGCCTAGATGACGGTCTACTTAACGGTCCCACTTTTCTGCTTAATGGTATGTATTGCTTCACTGAATGCGAAGGGGTTTTAATAAAGCATTTGATAGAGTGGAGCATAGCTTTTTATTGCACACTTTAGAGAAGGTGGGTTTTGGGTTTAGACTGGTGGCTTGGACCACTTTATTGTATGGAGAGGCAAAAAGTTGTGTTAAGTGCAATGGGTGAGGCAAGGATGCCCCCTGTCTGCTGCTTTAAAAAACATTGTGGCAGAGCCGTTTGCTGCTTTAGTCAATGGTGCTGGGGCAATACAGGGGGTGGTGATCCCAGGTGGAGATGTTAGTTTGATTCATCAATATGCTGACGATACTACATGCACAGTGAGGGAAGAAAAGGGTGTTGAGAATATAATGGACTGTGTGGAGATGTCTGGGCTAGCTTCAGGGGTTAGGGTTAATGTGCAGAAGTCTGAAATGATGTTCATGGGGAAGGTGGCGGGTATTGGCTGCGAATTGCCGTTTAAGGTTGCGAATTGTTATATTACGGTGCTAGGGGAATTGTTATACCACACCTCCGGCAGAGCTTCGACTGGATCCCGATGGAGGCTGGAGATATTGAGTCCGAGTGGACCATGTTCTCCACCGCCATTGTCGAAGCGGCCGCTCGGAGCTGTGGCCGTAAGGTCTCCGGTGCCTGTCGAGGCGGCAATCCCCGAACCCGGTGGTGGACACCGGAAGTAAGGGATGCCGTCAAGATGAAGAAGGAGTCCTATCAGGCCTGGTTGGCTTGTGGCACTCCTGAGGCAGCTGACGGGTACCGACAGGCCAAGCGGACTGCAGCCCGGGTGGTTGTGGAGGCAAAAACTCGGGCCTGGGAGGAGTTCGGTGAGTCCATGGAGAAGGACTATCGGCTGGCCTCGAAGAGATTCTGGCAAACCATCCGGCGCCTCAGGAGAGGGAAACAGTGCCCTACCAACGCTGTTTACAGTAGAGGTGGGCAGCTGTTGACCTCAACTGGGGATGTCGTCGGGCGGTGGAAGGAGTACTTTGAGGATCTCCTCAATCCCGCTGTCACGTCTTCCATTGAAGACGTCCATCACCCGGGCTGAAGTCACAGAGGTGGTCAAGAAACTCCTCTGTGGCAAGGCACTGGGGGTGGATGAGATCCGCCCTGAGTACCTCAAGTCTCTGGATGTTGTGGGGCTGTCTTGGTTGACACGCCTGTGCAACATCGCATGGCAGTCAGGGACAGTGCCTCTGGGATGGCAGACCGGGGTGGTGGTCCCTCTTTTTAAGAAGGGGGACCGGAGGGTGTGTTCCAACTATAGGGGGATCACACTGCTCAGCCTCCCTGGGAAAGTCTATGCCAGGGTTCTGGAGAGGAGAATACGGCCGATAGTAGAACCTCGGATTCAGGAGGAACAGTGTGGTTTTCGTCCGGGCCGTGGAACACTGGACCAGCTCTATACCCTCTACGGGGTGTTGGAGGGTTCATGGGAGTTTGCCCAACGAATCCATATGTGTTTTGTGGATTTGGAGAAGGCATTCGACTGTGTCCCTCGCGGCATCCTGTGGAGAGTGCTTTGGGAATATGGGGTCCTGGGTCCTTTGCTAAGGGCTGTCAGGTCCCTGTAGGACCGAAGCAGGAGCTTGGTCCGCATTGCTGGCAGTAAGTCAGACTTGTTCCCAGTGCATGTTGGACTCCGGCAGGGCTGCCCTTTGTCGCCGGTTCTGTTCATAATTTTTATGGACAGAATTTCTAGGAGCAGCCAGGGGCCGGAGGGTGTCAGGTTTGGGGACCACACAATTTCGTCTCTGCTCTTTGCGGATGATGTTGTCGTGTTGGCCCCTTCTAACCAGGACCTTCAGCATGCACTGGGACGGTTTGCAGCCGAGTGTGAAGTGGTGGGGATGAAAATCATTACCTCCAAATCCGAGGCCATGGTCCTCAGTCGGAAAAGGGTGGCTTGCCCCCTTCAGGTTGGTGGAGAGTGCCTGCCTCAAGCGGAGGAGTTTAAGTATCCAGGGGTCTTGTTCACGAGTGAGGGAAGGATGGAACGGGAGATTGACAGATGGATTGGTGCAGCTTCTGCAGTAATGCAGTCGATGTATCGGTCTGTCGTGGTGAAGAAAGAGCTGAGCCGCAAGGCGAAGCTCTCGATTTACCGGTCAATCTACGTTCCTACTCTCACCTATGGTCATGAGCTTTGGGTCATGACCGAAAGGACAAGATCCCAGATACAGGCGGCCGAAATGAGCTTTCTCCGCAGGGTGGCTGGGCGATCCCTTAGAGATAGGGTGAGAAGCTCGGTCACCCGGGAGGAGCTCAGAGTAGAGCCGCTGCTCCTCCTCATCGAGAGGGGTCAGCTGAGGTGGCTAGGGCATCTGTTTCGGATGCCTCCGGAATGCCTTCCTGGGTAAGGTGTTCCGGTCCCGTCCCACCGGGAGGAGACCCCGGGGAAGACCTAGGACACGCTGGAGGGACTATGTCTCCCGGCTGGCCTGGGAACGCCTCGGTGTCCCCCCGGAAGAGCTAGAGGAAGTGTCTGGGGAGAGGGAAGTCTGGGCATCCCTGCTTAGACTGCTGCCCCCGCGACCCGTCCCCGGATAAGCGGAAGATGATGGATGGATGGATGGTGCTAGGGGTGTATATAAGCTCACGTGGGTGTGTGGCTAGAGATTTAACCTGGACGGCAGTACTGAATAGGGTGAGGCTGACACTACGATGGTATAAGAATCGGATGTTGAAACTAAATGGCAGGGTGACTGTGGTGAATGCGTTACTTTTCTACAAGTTTATGTATAAATTGGGTGTGTTGGATATGCCTAATTGGGTTTTGCAGGAGGTTACAAAGATTGTGACTCATTTCATATGGAATGGTGGGGGGGGTGGGGGGGGTGAGAATCTCACAGAATACCTTAATAGCTGATCGGGTGGATGGGGGTTTGAAGTTGGTGGATCTGCTGTTAAAAAAGAAGGCGATGAGAGTCAATATTGTAAAAGAATATCTATATTGTATTGATGACCAGGGGTGGAAACATTTTATGAGAGATTTTTTGCATCATAGTGGAGAATGTGAGGATAATAGCTTATTGATGAGCATGAGGAAGTGTATGTTTGAGGACGTTCCAGAGTTTTCTAGGGAGGTCTTTGAGGCGTGGGTCGACTTCTTGCCCCACATCTCATATGATTGTAATCACATTGATTTAGTTATGAATCAACCTGTCTTTTTGAATCACAATATTCTGAGTACTGGGAGACTTATATAGCGATCTCCTTGTGCGTTGCTGGTTTGAGACAAATAAAGGATTTGGCCTGAGATCATTCTGGGGTTTTTGCCCTTACAGGCTATAGTGGAAATTATTTGTGAGTATGATGAAGACGTTAGCACAGGTGCAATACATACTTTTTTTTGATGAAGTCAAGAAGAGCATACCAAATGTCTGGGCGGAGTTAATTAACAAGGGAGGTGACAGAGAGGATTTATTTGTTTTTCCTAATTTGTTTATTGGGGAAAGTGGCAAAAGGATAAATTTTTCTGGGTGCACTGTGAAACTCTTTTATAAGATCTTCTTGTCAAAGGTTGTTAAAAGACCAGCTTCTGAGAGAGTTTGGGGGGCAGTTTTTCCAAACCTGGACGCAAAAAAGATTTGGGCTACACTGAATGTCAAGTACAATAGTATTGAATGTGACCATAATCATTTTCAGATACGGCACAATAGGATATACACAAATGTAATATTGCATCAGATTAATAGGGATGTGTCGCGATTATATGTGTCGCGATTATTCCTTCATGTGTATTTGTGTTGCAGGTGTCTCTTCTCTTTTTATGATAAGTAAAAAAGTCTAATAAAAAATAATTGGGAGGTTGATGTTCTGGGGTATAACAATTGGGAAGAAATTATGTTGTTTGGTGTAGGTAAAACAAATAAACTTGATGTAAACTTGATAAACTACGTGCAAGATATGCAGCCCATTTTGCGGCCCATTTTGAAGGAAAAATAAAGGATGTTTGGTCGATTTTTGTAACAGTAGTGAAGCGTGATGTATCTCTTGTAGGTAAATGGGTTGATTTGGACTTTGAGGAATATTTTGTTAATGGAAGTGGACTAATATCCATTATGCCAAGTAGAGGACTTTTGTTTAATTTTTGAGACTGTATGTTGCACTGTTCGTTGATCTTGTTTCGAATTATGGTTTGATTTTGTGTGTGTATTGTAGTCTTGATCTTTGCTCAATTCCTTATTTGTATATATTGTTTTACTGAGTATTTTCTTAATAAAAAAATAAAAAAGAATCTACTCTAAAATGAGGTTAACCTGTTGAAAGTGTCTGAAAAAAAAAACCCACTGTTGACTTGATTGACAGGGACACAATATGGCGGGCAGTGCCATAAGGTTAATCAAGAAGTCTAAGTCCAAAAATGATTATTCCAAAGTTAAGTGAAAGAGACTGGGTCTAGTGGGATTCAAACCCACAACTTGTGGCACTAAAAGCACCTTAATTTACCCACAGAGCTACCAAGAGAGTTGCTATTGCACCCAATATATAGCGACTTTACCGAACACATAGGGGACACCAAATATTATAGGAGCTGCCCACCATATATCGTGTCCCTTTTGAAACAATTGTGCTTTCTACGGAAAATATCATTTTCAGATTTGTGTGTCTTTCTAACAAGTCATTCCACAGGTTAAATCCATTTTAGAGTATATTATTAATGTAATAAAAAAGGTAAGAGTTTTTATCAAACACAAGGTATGACCCTGCCCGTGTTATATGACAAAAGGACCATTCCAAAATGTTGTAAAATATGCTGGCTCCAGCGGGATATTATTATAGAAGTCAATAATTGGCCTGTCCCGAGGACAAACATTTTTTACATTGTTTTTTGCTGGTGATCTTATCCAGAGTAACTTGCATACATTGTTGATTACATAATTTGTACCCAGCTCTCCGTTCTAAATCATCCATGTCAGTTTGTTTATGAATTATTAGTAAACAAACAAATCAGATGTTTTCTGTGAGATGTCCACAGCAAGGCGGTTTTTGAGACATAGTTTAAAACAAACGCAAGGTATTTCATTTAAGTCTTAGTTGAGGGGTATGCACACTAATGCAGAGGTACTAGGAGTTTTGGTTATTTAATTAATATCATTTTTAGTTGAATATTGTTGGTTTATCATATTAAAATGGACTGTATTATATTAGAGGAAAATATTTATTTAGAGATTTTGAAAGCGAGATTTGGCTGTATACTTTTGGTCACTGGTTGTAAATTTTGTTTTTATAATTTCCTGACCAAATTAGGTATTTTCAGGGTTGTACTTATAGATTATGCACATTTCAACCAACCCAAAATGCGAAGTTTAGATTAAAGTTAAATTTTCTTTAAGGTTCGTCCAGTTGTCTAAGTCTCAAATAACAGCTTTTCATTTATAATAAAAAAATACACAGACATGTTTCCTTCTGTTGAAGAATGTATGTATAACTTTCATTACCGCAGTGACAGTTGGTTGCAACACTTCTAATGCACAGTCAGTTCATTCATTACAATTTGATACGACGTGAATGACTGCTGTTATTGGTGCCATGGAAGGGACCACCTTCTAGCATCAGTGACCTTTGGATGGCAGTTCCCCTCATCTGTCCATGTCGATACCATGCAGTAGCACAACGTATGCCTATGAAACACTACCCACTTGCTGGACCTCAAGCAGCCCTTCAGTATTTGTAAAGCTATCAGGCGCACTCTAATCCAAATCAATTTTATTTTTTTCCTAAACAAACGGACACCTGAAGGACTTGGGTTGTTTTTTTTTCGTCTGAATTTCAAAAGGTGCGGATTTAAATCATGGAGCACTAAAATGGAAAGGAAGAAAATGGTATTGGTGTTCGAGTAAGTAGCCTGAATGTTTATTTAATTGAATAGTAATTAAAACTTCTGTGATGTATGGAATATATGTCAATCAGAATTTAGTTTCCATCACTAAAATATTAATGTTTGGTAATTTATTAAATAACCTGTATGGTTTAATGTTCCAGCACATGCTTCAAGACTTATGAATTAATGATAAAATGAACTCACGCAGGTCACCCCTGATGATATAGATTTCAACACACGTCTGGGTTTCTCTTGAGATATTCTCTCTGTGTCAGAATGCAAATGAATTTACAACTACATTTTGTCATCTTTCCTTTTCATGTTTTTTGAATTACACTCTGTTCTACCTAGTTTTCCAATGGACTCACAATTATGATCTTGAACTATATAACTTTCATACTGATTATAAATACTTCTTAAATATTATAGACATTTTATTTTTTTAAATTAGAAAGTGGGATTATGTTCAGCTGTGACAATTTTTCTGGCAGTTTCTCTATTATGTAACTGCTATTGTGACATGTGGCAAAAAGGGCTTGTGTGTATTGTATGTGTGTGTGTATTGTATGTGTGTGTTGATTGTATATGTGTGCACTCTATGTGTATTGTATGTGTGTGTGTGTGTGTGTGTGTGTGTGTGACCTCCACATTGTACTCTGTTCTCCAGCACTCTCTCTGTGAAATGTGCTCACCTATATCCTGACAGTAGAATATTGTCACAAAAAATACATCAATATCCAAGTATATTTTTAATCGCTCTCTTCCTGTTCACCAAATAATCTGTCAGAGAATGTGTTTTACCGATATGTCTTTAGTACACAGCCTGGTTATTCATAGCATACCTACAGTCAGTGGCACAAAGATAACTAAATAGGTTCTACTTTGAAACAGAGGGGGACTGGGGGAGGGATTGAATTGGTTTCAACAATGTTTCTTCTTTCAGAATTTGTGGAAGCATGATGTGGGATGGATAGACGAAACGCAACCTCTATGGTGAGTATTGTTTGGTGTGTGAACATTTCTTAATTTCTCTTCATTGTTGTCTTTTTATTTGTGAGGTGTGAATAATATGCAGTCCAATTCTTTATCTGGGGTGTGTCTACTCCGTCCCTTATGAGCCTATTGACCTAGGAAAAGCTCAGCTCAGTGGGGGCATGTTTAACTATTTGTTTATTTTATTTGAAATTACTTGAGGAATTACTTCTTTTTTTTTAAATAGACGGGTTGGCCAAAACAAAATGACAGTTGAATGTGCATTGATTAAATGTAATTTTAATTATAATTTTGAACCTAATTGAAACTGTGACCAGCAGTCCCAGACAATGATGTGTTTCATGCTTCACTTTTGTCAATACACGTGTGTCTTTGTGAGCTTAGAGTATGATGATTGTGTATTTAATGAGGAAGGGTTCCCTCTTTCTCAGTGATGCCATATAAGAAGTGACAGAGCAGAGTTTGATGGTGAAATTAGTCATGACCTTAGACCCTTTTTACCTGTAGAGTGAGTTACTGATTTGTAAACCATGAGCAGTTATAAATAAATGATAGGATATCGATTACCAATGGGTTAAACTGCCTGACACTACTTTCTCCCCCTACAGATGGCCTCTAATGACTCTGACCTTCTTGACCCCCCCGGTACCCCCCAGCCTGGTGACCTTATTGAGATCTTCAGACCAGCCTATCAACACTGGGCTCTGTACCTGGGAGATGGTTACATCATCAACTTGACACCTGTTGGTCAGTGTTGTGTTGATTAGGCAAAGTGTCAGTTTGGGTATGTCATATGGGTGTTACCTGGGGTTTGTATTGGTGTTGTATGATCTTTGTATGCATGGATTTGTATGGTTGTCATATGTTTTGAAGTGTTGTGTGGGTATGATTTGAGGGTGTATGGGTATTGTGTGTGTTTGGTTAGTATTGCATGTGTATTGTAAGTGACAGATGAGTGTTGTTTGTGGAGTGTATGTGTTGTTTGGGTAGTGTCTGTGTGTTATATGAGGGTTGTATCATTGGTGTTGTATGAGTTTTGTATTAGTGTTGTATGAGGGTTGTATGAGTGTTATATGGGTGTTGTATAAGGATGGTTTGGGTGATGCATGGACAATTTAAGTTGTGTTGTAAGTGGGTCGTATACATGTTCGATAGGTTTCATATAAGTAACATTGTATGAGTGTTATGTGGTTGTTGTATGGGTGGTGTTATATGGTTGTTGTGTGGGTGGTGTTATATGGTTGTTGTATGGGTGGTGTTATATGGTTGTTGTGTGGGTGGTGTTATATGGTTGTTGTATGGGTGGTGTTATATGGTTGTTGTGTGGGTGGTGTTATATGGTTGTTGTATGGTTTGTGTTATATGGTTGTTGTATGGGGGGTGTTTTATGGTTGTTGTATGGCTTGTGTTATATGGTTGTTGTATGGTTTGTGTTATATGGTTGTTGTATGGTTTGTGTTATATGGTTGTTGTATTGTTTGTGTTTTATGGTTGTTGTATGGGGGGTGTTTTATGGTTTTTGTATAGTTTGTGTTATATGGTTGTTGTATGGGGGGGGTTTATGGTTGTTGTATGGGTGGTGTTATATGGTTGTTGTATAGTTTGTGTTATATGGTTGTTGTATGGGGGGGGTTTATGGTTGTTGTATGGGGGGTGTTTTATGGTTGTTGTATGGGTGGTGTTATATGGTTGTTGTATGGTTTGTGTTATATGGTTGTTGTATGGGGGGTGTTTTATGGTTGTTGTATGGGTGGTGTTATATGGTTGTTGTATGGCTTGTGTTATATGGTTGTTGTATGGTTTGTGTTATATGGTTGTTGTTTGGGGGGGGGTTTATGGTTGTTGTATGGTTTGTGTTATATGGTTGTTGTATGGTTTGTGTTATATGGTTGTTGTATGGTTTGTGTTATATGGTTGTTGTATGGGTGGTGTTATATGGTTGTTGTATGGTTTGTGTTATATGGTTGTTGTATGGGTTGTGTTTTATGGTTGTTGTATGGGGGGTGTTATATGGTTGTTGTATGGGTTGTGTTTTATGGTTGTTGTTTGGGGGGTGTTATATGGTTGTTGTATGGTTTGTGTTTTATGGTTGTTTTACGGGTGGTGTTATGTGAGTATTGTATGGGTGGTGGACAATCCTGCTTCTTTTTCACACCCCTGAATATAGATGAGTGTCAGGCTGCAGCCATCTCCAGCGTGAAGTCTGTGTTCAGTCGGAAGGCAGTAGTCCGAATGCAGCTCCTCAAGGAAGTGGTTGGAGATGACTCATACCGGGTCAACAACAAATACGACGATGACCACACTCCCTTGCCCGTTGATGACATCATTCAGCGATCTCAAGTGCTCATTGGCCAGGAGGTGTCTTACGACCTGTTGGGCAGCAACTGCGAGCACTTTGTCACCTTGCTACGCTACGGGGAGGGGGTGTCTGAGCAGGTCCGTCAAGCCATATATTTTTATTGCAATCTTCCGGTCTCTGTCTTCTTCTGTGCACTCAGTGTGTGTTCTCATTTCAAATAGTTTGATGAACACGCAGGGGTAAAGAAAAGTGCAAGAGATATTATAAAACTACATAGGTGTGTTATTCCCTCCTCCCAAACAGTTCAAATACAAACTGAAATGAAAGGAACAAATATTCTCTGCATTAGAATAGCCCATTAAAACTTCTTAGAGGGAGAATACAATCCTCTTAAATCGACACACACATGTTCCATTCTAGAAGGTTTTTCTAGAACTCTTGCTAGATTCAACGTTATTCTATTCACTAGATACAACTGTGTTTTTCTCTTGTGAACACAGGCCACTCGTGCCATTGGAGCCATCAGTTTGATGACAGCGGCAGCAAGTGCCTTCTCTGTGCTCGGACTGATCAACACGCGGTCCAGGAACAGGCCCTTCTGAGGATCCTCAACAATGGCAACTTTGTCTGGTGCTACCTGTAACACAACCCAGCATCCTCCCTGTGTTTCGGTTGTGGCGATAACAGGATACTCACCTTTACCCACAAAACACGGATTGAAGGCAAAGCAAGAAGACAATGGACAGTATCACGTATATGTCAAAATTAAGGCAATACGACTGGAGATGTAGAAATTATTAGTTTGAATGTAAATTAAATTAAAATTAAACATAAAAAAGGAATGATTAATAAAGAAAACTGACAAATGGCCGTATGCTCTTTTCATTAATTACTATTTTGGGTTTCTTTTCTTGATACAACTGAATTTAGTCAAGCACAGACAGCTTTTAATATCATTAAAACATATAATAAATAAACTAAAATAACGAATTGATTCATAATACGAATGACCTGTTATTGTCATGCACTTTTTCTTTGAAAAATGTCACATTGTTCACGCTTCAATGTTTTTAGTTCCAGGTTGAATAAAGTTTCATGGCTTCAAAATGATTTGTGACGTAGATTTAATGCGCATAGAACCCACACGTGTTATGTTTTCGTGGAGGTGGTTGGTGTCCCTTGTTTGTAATCTGTAGTTGTATTATTCCAAAGGAAACGCAGACTTCACATTAAATTATTAACAACACCAGTAAACATGGGGAAGAAGCTCAAAGTTGGAAAGACCCGAAAAGATAAATTTTACCACTTAGCGAAGGAAACCGGTAAGACGAGCTGTCGACTATTCCCAGACACATTGTGCCCCATTTAAATGGTCTAGCTATCAAGCTGATTATTGTGAGATTGGTAAAGTAACGTCGGCTACTCCTGCTGTACACTGCGTTTTTGAGTTGTAGGAGCAATAAGATAATCCACGTAATTTTGCCATCGCTGTGTGATTTTGATACATTCGATACCTACAGCGACAGTCAAAAGCTAGCTGTCGTGCTAGCTAGTTAGAAGTAGCTAGCTAAGCTAAATCGTAGTTATTTTAGTGATATTACCGTTAGCTGTTAAACGTCGCTTTAAAACCGCTGACTTGCAAGCAAGTTTAAATATAGCACAATTCATACATAGAAGCAAATCGGTGTGCTTTACAAAGAAAATATTAAAATACAATAGCATAAAACCAAATACTCAAATTAAAACATCAAAAACATAATTATAATAAAACATAGAATAAATCATTTAGAAATAAATTCGTATGTGTTTAATACTCTATCTCCTCTTCCTCAGGGTATCGTTCACGTTCTTCCTTCAAACTTATTCAGATAAACAGAAAGTTCCAGTTCCTGCAGAAAGCCAGAGCTCTGGTGGACTTGTGTGCTGCTCCAGGTGGTTGGTGAGTAGTTTACAGCATTTTCTGCCACACATTATCTCAGTATATTGTCACACTTCAGTTATTTAGTCTGTTGAATATAGACCTATTGTTCTCATGAACCATTGATGTTGGTTGTTGTTTTGAAAAATTCATCATGTTTACATTCTTTCTCTGTTATTACTTAGGTTACAGGTGGCGTCCAAGTTTATGCCCATCTCCAGCCTTATTATTGGTGAGCCAAACCAGTCCTTTGAGGATTCTGCGATCGCATAATTCCATACAAAATCAATCAATCATTGCATATTATGCGAGAGTATGCTATTTTTTACTAAGCACCAACATTCCCCACATAGATGTATCCAATCAAAATGTTAGCATCTTGACAGACCAACAGGACTACCATATCAGCTGGTAAACCTGATGGTCGACATGACTAAATACAGAGATGTCTTTCTAAAGTCTCCTGGTTAAATGGCTCTGTTGTAGTACTTTGATGGTTTCGTGACGTTCCTGTTTCTCCTCAGGTGTTGATTTAGTCCCAATCAGGACTATCCCCAATGTGGTCACTCTGACCGAGGACATCACCACAGAGAAATGCAGACAGGTAGGTACTTGCTCAAATATGTTAACCATATCAGTAATGACTTAATAACAGTTTGTCACGTCACAGCATGGACATACATTAACTGTATTGAATGTATTAAACAGTGTTAAATCTTTGATACACTGTCATATGTGGCCTTTCTTTTACATGTTGCATTAAAAAAAAAGCGCAGTGTTCATGTGACTGTTGTCCTTGACAGGCACTGAGGAAGGAACTCCAGACGTGGAAGGTGGACGTGGTCCTGAACGATGGAGCCCCAAACGTTGGAGCCAACTGGCAGCACGATGCTTTCTCTCAGGGTGGGTAATATAGTTACCTGTGATAATACAGCTTTCTGGCCACTAGAGGTCTCTATCAATCTCTATGGAAGTCTAGCTTGGTTGCCTAAATGGTGCATGATGCTTTCTCTCAGTGTGGGTAACAGAACTGAGAAAGCTACTGTTAGCAAACCGCGAACAATCATAGCTCTATGGCATGTTTTGCAGGTTAGCGTTTCTACAACATGAATCATGTTCTGGGGAGAATGATAGAAAAAGCATCCTTAAATGGTTACCATTAGGGCATAAGCCAGTACAATTTGCTTCCTCACAATTGACTGGTCCTTCTTTGATTCGGTTGGACAAGAGACAAACGGTCATCTGGAGGGAAAAGCCAGTCAAGTTGGAATACTACCCAGTGGGCTACATTAAAATGGTGGAAACCCTCAGTAGAGTTGCCTGTAGAAACAGCCTTCTGGCCACAAGAGGCCTCTATCATTCAGGGTTTGTCTCAATTCTGATTGGTTGCCAAAACGGCGAGGGCCTAGTGTTGGTTGCCAAAACGGCGAGGGCCTAGTGTTGGTTGCCAAAACGGCGAGGGCCTAGTGTTGGTTGCCAAAACGGCGAGGGCCTAGTGTTGGTTGCCAAAACGGCGAGGGCCTAGTGTTGGTTGCCAAAACGGCGAGGGCATAGTGTTGGTTGCCAAAACGGCGAGGGCACACCAGGCTTCATGCACTGAAACAATATTTGATAGTTAGTGGTGTCTGTACCCTAGCACTCTATGATATTTACAGTAGAACTATTTGGATAACAGTAAATGTATAGCATTGATGGTTACTACATCTGATTTTCATGTACACGATCCAAATACGATCAAAGGGGAAATGTCTTAAACCTTCTGTCTGCTTTATAGCTCACCTGACTTTGATGGCTCTGAAGCTGGCCTGTGACTTCTTGGCCAAAGGGGGCACATTTGTCACCAAGGTATTCCGCTCCAAAGACTATCAGCCGCTCATGTGGATCTTCCAGCAGTTTTTCAAGAAGGTGCAGGCCACCAAGCCCCAAGCCTCCAGAAACGAGTCTGCTGAGATCTTCGTCATCTGCCAGGGTGAGTTTATTCACCTTCACTCTGTAGTAGAACATCTAGAATGTGCCACTGAGGAATTTAAATAGCATTTTTTCTGGTGACTATTTAATTCTGACTGGACATAGAAATGCTAGACCCCATTTCTTGTCATCAGTTATCTAGTTAAGAAATATATACCTAGGTTTTATTGTGGTTTACGGGCCCTGTCTTGTTGAGATGATTGAGGGTGGGACATCTTTCCATTTCAGGCTACCTGGCCCCAGACAAAATTGATAACAAGTTCTTCGACCCCAAGCATGCTTTCAAGGAGGTGGAAATCCAAGCCAAGGCCATTAAAGACTTGGTGCCTGTGAAGAAACCTAAGGTTTGTTCATGGACTGGCCGCTTTGTGTAATTGTTCACCATGGCGTTTCCTGAATTACTGAAACCGATGCATCGCTGGCTTCATTTGTGTTTCAGGCTGAGGGATACACAGATGGTGATCTGACCCTATACCACACATTCTCTACGACTGCTTTTCTCAAGGCTGACAACCCTGTGGATTTCCTGAGCAAAGCCAATGAGGTGAGAAACATAGCGAGCATAGCTGTGTTGTGGTAGTAAATATTAAGGGCAAGTTTGTAATATCTTAGTTTGGTACCTGACGAAATGTCTGTCTCTGAACTGAAGGGAACAGACATTTGAATATTTTCTTCTTTGGCTGTCTGTCCAGATCACCTTCGACAACCCCGAGTTAGAGTCTCATGAGGCCACCTCCGACGAGGTCAAACAATGTTGCCGTGACATCAAGGTCCTAGGCCGCAAGGAGCTACGGTAAGCCGTCCTGTCACTGTACTATGTTATTAACATTAAGTTGTCATTTCTTGGCCCAAATACGTACAGACCAACCAGATAGTCTTCTGCCCTTCTCCTGGCTTCTTGTTTGACATTTGTCCTTTGCCTGTGTCCAGGCTCCTGCTGAATTGGAGGTCGAAGATGAGAAGGTACCTGGCCAAAAAACTAAAAGATGCAGCCAAGCAGTTGGAACAAGACATCCAGTAAGTATCTTCACATCTACAGTTCGAAGTTCTGATGAAACTCCCCGACTCCAACCCTCCGAGGCCCCTGGGAAGTCAGATACTTGCAGGGGTAAAGCAAATGGTCTTGGGGCGTGGGTGAACATTATAGTTTTTAGCCTAGCTCTACACAGATAATTCACTATGATGAGTCGATTTGAATCTGCTGTGTAGAACAAAAATATGAGGCCCAGAATAATTTTTTGAGTAACCCTAGTTTACCCATTCAGTTAAAAGAAAATATATGTTAAAAGTGTATGATTAAATGCCAGTCAATTGGTTATGGTTGATTCTGGTGGACAATGGTTATTTCCCAGTTCCTAATTTAATATATTTTTATGCCCAGTATGAAGAGGAGTCAGAAGGCTTCAACAACATTGATGTTTGGTGCTTTTCTGCAGGCTGAGTTCTGGTGAGGAGGCGAGTGACGCAGAGGAGAAAAAAGAGGAGAAGAAGGAGAAAAAGAAAATGACTGTGTCTGAAAAGAAGGAAGAGGAGGCGGAGTTAGAGGAGGAGGAGATGGAGCAGAAATTGGCCGAGCTGAAAGCAGAGGAGGTGGCAGAACTGAGAAGGTATAACTGCAATGCATATATCAACTATTGTTTCAATAACGAGCGCAGAGTCATTGTTTTGGGGTGTGGCCTTACGAGAAGACAATATGTAAATGAGAGCACTATGCACAGTTCACGCCTCAAATACCGGTTCAGTTAAAACCCTTACTGACTGTAGCAACAGGGTTGGGGTCAGTCCAACTGAGGTTGGTCAGTTCTGGAAGTTAAAGGACGTTCCAGTTTGCTAAGGGAACGAGCAAATATAAAATACTCTCAATGAAACATGGTAAGCATTCTGTTGGTCTTTGCGAGGTAAAGACTGACGCCTGTAACCTGGTGGGAACTGGGAGGTATAGACCCGACGCCTGTAACCTGGTGGGAACTGGGAGGTATAGACCGACGCCTGTAACCTGGTGGGAACTGGGAGGTATAGACCCGACGCCTGTAACCTGGTGGGAACTGGGAGGTATAGACCCGACGCCTGTAACCTGGTGGGAACTGGGAGGTATAGACCCGACGCCTGTAACCTGGTGGGAACTGGGAGGTATAGACCCGACGCCTGTAACCTGGTGGGAACTGGGAGGTATAGACCCGACGCCTGTAACCTGGTGGGAACTGGGAGGTATAGACCCGACGCCTGTAACCTGGTGGGAACTGGGAGGTATAGACCCGACGCCTGTAACCTGGTGGGAACTGGGAGGTATAGACCCGACGCCTGTAACCTGGTGGGAACTGGGAGGTATAGACCCGACGCCTGTAACCTGGTGGGAACTGGGAGGTATAGACCCGACGCCTGTAACCTGGTGGGAACTGGGAGGTATAGACCCGACGCCTGTAACCTGGTGGGAACTGGGAGGTATAGACCCGACGCCTGTAACCTGGTGGGAACTGGGAGGTATAGACCCGACGCCTGTAACCTGGTGGGAACTGGGAGGTATAGACCCGACGCCTGTAACCTGGTGGGAACTGGGAGGTATAGACCGACGCCTGTAACCTGGTGGGAACTGGGAGGTATAGACCGACGCCTGTAACCTGGTGGGAACTGGGAGGTATAGACCGACGCCTGTAACCTGGTGGGAACTGGGAGGTATAGACCGACGCCTGTAACCTAACTGCTCCCAGGTTGTTGCTGTAAATGAGAATGTGTGGTGGCACACTTGCCTGCTTTAATAACGGTGAAACAAAATAAGAGGACATTATAATCACTGAGGTGCTGTATTTCCCACTGTGTGGTGTTGTCATTGACATCACTTTTGTGCCGACCAGAAAGAAGAAGAAAATCCTGAAGGAGAGAAGGAAGCAGAGGGAGCGGGTGGCGCTGAAGATGGACCTGCCAGGAGTGTCCATCGCTGACGGCAACGACTCCTCCATGTTCTCCCTAGTAACCATCAACAAGGCCAAGGTGACACGCCCACCTGGACCGTGCAGTACCAGAACACATACACGTAGACGGACATGCATACATTACTGCTTAGCTAAAGCTGGATTCATCACACGGGTTCTGATGGATGTTGGCCCAATAACAATAAATGATGTAGCCCATCTAATGAAAGAGATCCCTGTTTCACACTTCCTCTTCGTCCCTGTTCTGTTTACATTTTTCTCCTAGGCTCTATCTGAGATCACCAAGGGGGACATGAAGTTGGCTGATGCCATGGTGGAGGGAGAGGAGGACCTTTACTTCTCTGATGACGGAGACGATGACGAGGTCTCCCTGGCCTCTGACCTGGATGACGATGACCTGGACGAGATCATGGAGAAACAGAAGGAGATGGCCAAGGAGAAGGACAAGGCCGCCAAGAAAAAGTAAACCTGAGCATCTGTCACACAGTATTGTGAGCTTTCCAAATAAATAACTCACTGTTGCAGGACTGGCAAAGGAATGAGCTGGTGTCAGGAGATTTTTGTTGCCAAACAAAACAGGTTCACTGTAGTGTTTTTTCTTCACGGCCTGTGGCCTGGTTCACATCTCTGTGGAGCTAAAACCACAGAAACCGGTGATGCTGTTTTTATACAGTATGGGTCTCATGGAGAGCGTTCTCCCACTGTTGTCTTGTATCCAATACATGGTTCTGAATTTGGTCTTTTGTGCCTGGCAGGGTGTCTTTCAGTGTGGAGAAAGAGGAGGAGGAGGAGGAGGAGGAGGAAGAAGGCAGTGGACTGATAGTGGACCTGGAGGGAAAGGAGGAGAAGAGAGACCAAAAGACTAGCATGTGGTTCAGCAAGGTCTGTAGTACGCCCACACAAGATTACTGACATGCTCACTGACACAAACATGCTGTGAGAACATCGATGTAGACACTGACACCAGCACACAGACACCCACATACTGGGACACCCACCATTTTCTCATTGTTCGGTGACCTCTGACCTTACAATGTGACTGACTGTCCCTGTCTGACCCCTGCAGGACATCTTCACAGAACTGGACTTGGACGCAGATGCAGAGAGCGAGCTGCGCCAGACCCAGATACTACAGAGCAGGGGGCCCTCAGGTAACCGATACTAAAGAGCAGGGACCCTTCGGGTATAGATTGTACAGAGCGGGGACCCCTCGGGGAGTGGACACTACAGAGCAGGGACCCTTCGGGTACAGGAAGAAGACAGCAGACATCTCAATACACTGGAGTGGCTTCCTCCTCCCTTCTCACTTGTGTAACAGTATGAAATAGATGAGTAAATAAGAATCCATCATATTGCTCTCGACCCTGTAACCGTGTTGTTGAATGAAAGGAATCTGTATTCATTTATGGAGTGAATGTGAAAGTGAGCGAACAGTGTTGGCAAAAGTTAATCTATAAGTTGCTGTGGATGAGGTCGTCAGCTGACTGACCGAAATCGAACTCCTGTTCTGTATGACCAGCAGCAAAGGGAAAGGGAAAGAAGCGGAAGGTCCAGGAGCCCGAAATGACTCTGCCAGAGAAGGAAGAGGCGGGGCCTTTACAGGATGCCCTGGCAGAGGGCGATAGCGACTCTGACGACGACAGTAGCGACGAGGATGATGAGAGGTCAGGGTTCCTGTCACATGACTTATTGACTCGCACCTTCATGTAGAAATTGTCAAATTACTAAGAACAATGCCATTTAAATGATTTAGAATTGTCATTGATTTAAAAATCACATGATCGGGTAACGTAAAGGAATAATGCTTGAAGGCATTACCAGTTACAGATCCGTTTTGTCTCCAGGAGCATTGCGCGGATGAAGAAGGGCAAGCATTCCGGCAGTATCCAAGGAGATGCCGGCGGTGTGGACGAGGACTTCCAGGTGGTCCCAGTGGAGAGCACCAGTAAGAACAGAGCATAGCTAGGGGAGGGCTTGAACATGAGTGACTGATAGCGGTTTAAACCAATGAGAGGACCTTAATTGTTCTGAAGTTCATCTATACATTGATTTCTTTAGAGCGGTTTACATCAGTGGCCACACTTAAGGGAGTCTGAGGGTTTCATGTGTGTTCTCCAGGCAAGCGGGCTCGCATCCTGAATGCAGAGGGCTTAGCCCTGGGCTGTCAGATCGCCACTTCCAAGAAGAGAGCAAGGGACCTGTTGGATGGCTCCTTCCACAGGTACAAATAGTTTTTATTAACAATGTGTACATGCACAATATATGATAGAATAACACAATTTCTAATCAGCAAATCCATGTATTGTTTCTGTTTGTTTCTAAATATTTTTTTATAAACGCTGTGTTTCCAGGTTTGCAAGCTCGGAGGACCAATGTGAGGTGCCCGAGTGGTTTATCGAGGATGAGATGAAACACCGGATGAAGCCCATCCCTGTAACCAAGGAGATGGTGGAGGAGTACAAGGCCAAATGGAAGGAGATCAACGCCAGGCCCATCAAACGAGTGGCTGAGGCTAAGGCCAGGAAGAAGAAGAGGGTGAGGAGGGGTTGTGGGAAGGAGGGGACCGTGATGTCACGAGGCTGTGGATGTCGAAAGCAGACAGGGAACGTGACATGTAGAGGCTGCCTGGAAAGGGAGAGCGTGGGTGGGGAGAAGGAGAGGAAAGACATGGGTGTGGACTGTATATGGAAAAGGTAATTTTTCAAACTGAACAATCTTAATTAGAGAGGTACAGTGAGCGCCAAGGAAACTATTAGGTCTACCTTTCCTGATCAAGGACTGAACAACAGATTTCTTGCCTTGTTGGCACAAGAGTTGACCTAGGAACCAATTGGTTGCTGGTCCGATGCTTAAAACACTAGGCTACCTGCTGCCCCGTAGTGGAGACCGAAAGTTTGGAAAGAGTCGGAAGCATGGGATGGCGAAATTAACGAGTGGGAGGAAAACGTGGGGGGGGGGGGGGGGGGGGGGGGGTGATAGCTGAATATGCTTTGGTTGAGTCGTAGATGGAGAATTACAGCCATGTATGTGTGTCTGGGATTTGGCAGATGCTGAAGAAGATGGAGTCTGCCAAGAAGAAGGCAGAGAGTGTGGTCAACACTGTGGACATCAGTGAAAAGGAGAAGATGGCCCAGCTTAAGAGGTATACCGCCATGTTGCCCCATTAAAACCGCTGAAATTACATATCATAAGAAAATTACACGACACCTGTGGTTATGTGAATACACTGCCAGTTTATTCTACTAGATCTGTTAGCTATATCAAACACGTCTGCATCTCTGGTTATGTGAATACACTGCCAGTTTATTCTACTAGATCTGTTAGCTATATCAAACACGTCTGCATCTCTGTGGTTATGTGAATACACTGCCAGTTTATTCTACTAGATCTGTTAGCTATATCAAACACGTCTGCATCTCTGTGGTTATGTGAATACACTGCCAGTTTATTCTACTAGATCTGTTAGCTATATCAAACACGTCTGCATCTCTGTGGTTATGTGAATACACTGCCAGTTTATTCTACTAGATCTGTTAGCTATATCAAACACGTCTGCATCTCTGTGGTTATGTGAATACACTGCCAGTTTATTCTACTAGATCTGTTAGCTATATCAAACACGTCTGCATCTCTGTGGTTATGTGAATACACTGCCAGTTTATTCTACTAGATCTGTTAGCTATATCAAACACGTCTGCATCTCTGTGGTTATGTGAATACACTGCCAGTTTATTCTACTAGATCTGTTAGCTATATCAAACACGTCTGCATCTCTGTGGTTATGTGAATACACTGCCAGTTTATTCTACTAGATCTGTTAGCTATATCAAACACGTCTGCATCTCTGTGGTTATGTGAATACACTGCCAGTTTATTCTACTAGATCTGTTAGCTATATCAAACACGTCTGCATCTCTGTGGTTATGTGAATACACTGCCAGTTTATTCTACTAGATCTGTTAGCTATATCAAACACGTCTGCATCTCTGTGACATTGACTACTACAATTTCCCTTTTGTAAATAAAGTATTTCCTCTCTCTCATTCCTCTTCCTCACTTTTCCAGTATCTATAAGAAGGCGGGCGTGGGCAAGGAGAAGAGGGAGGTCACTTACGTTGTGGCCAAAAAGGGCTCCGGTACCAAGAGGGTGCGACGTCCGGCCGGGGTCAAGGGTCAGTTCAAAGTGGTGGATGGCCGCATGAAGAAGGACATGCGGGGTATGCAGAGGAAGGAGCAGCGTGACAGGGGGGGCAAGAAAGGGGGCAAGGGCAAAGGAAAGGGCAAAGGTGGAGGGTTCAAAGGTGGCAAGGGAGGGATGAGGGGCGGGAAAGGACGTCCTGGACGAAAATGAATTAACGCCTGTGTCTTTGGCCCGTCTTTGGTTTCTGGGTGGGTTAAATGAACTTTACCCCCTCCACATTGTTGGTCAGCAGACACATTGTCATGTGGGCAAGCTAAGACGGCCGAACACTCTGCCAGTTCTGTTTCTGAGGCGATCTACACGCATGAAACTGAGGTGTCCTCCTGACCTCCTGATAGTCTTCCTCAGAGACTTCAGTGTACCTGCCGAAATCGCTTTTGATCAAGATTTCACATCGACGGCAAAATGCGTCTTCAGCCAATGTATGAGAAGATATATAACGTGCTTTCCACTGATGTTCTGACAAATCTTGTAAATACTGATTTTGCAATAAATGTTTTAATGAAACAAGCCAACGTGCATCAGTTTCTTCATACAAATCCACTGTTTTTAATGTTTATGTTCTAATTACCTGCTTTTGAACAAAGTCACTGCACACCAATTTTTCACCACATTCCTGTCCTAAAAAGCATTCATTTAAAAGTATTTATGTACATATATACATTCATAAACCACCTAAGGCCCCCTGGGTGAAATGTTCTTTTTAGTGTCCCTTCAAATGCGATGAATAAACCGTTATGAACTACACCGCTGATGTGAACAAAAGTTGAAAAATGTGGCAATAATAGTGGCTGAGGCAGAACGGTATCTGGGGCTTTGAGTTCATAGCAGTGGATCGTTAATATTTATCGGCGGCGGAGAGTCTAATCAGGAGTTTTTAAAGCCAATCTGTTTATTTCCTGATTTAGTGTTTTTCAAATAACTCGCTTATTACACGATATTGGTTATTGACAGCCCGTACTGTAGTTGGCGGTAATGCACCAGTTGTTGGATGCCATTCGCCGAATCCAAGTACAGAAGAAGAAGGGAAAGAGAGCGGAAGTTTTTGTCAATAAGTTGTTAATATAAATGGTGTTTGTCGAAGAATGGAAGAAGGTAGCTAAACAGCTTGAATCGGCTTTTTAGTATTTGTTATTAAGCGTGTACAAGCATGCGATTAGTAATTTAGTGTGCCAACCACACTTGTGTCCATAAAATGCACTGTTCTTTCTAGATTAAAGACGTACGATTGACGGATTTATTTTGGCTTCTAGTTAGAGAGAATTAGCTATAAAGTAAAGATACATTCAATTATTTTGATTAGGCTAGTGCCCATCTGTGCTATCATGCAGCCACGTCACTTTAATTGTCACAATTACCTCGACAAGTACATTCATTTTGTTGGCAAAAACTACAGTATATTTTCGCCTCCAGTACCCCGTCCCGGGTTCAGTCTCTTATCACATATCGGCTTTGGTGAGATTTGATCGTTAAAGCAAGGAGGATGGACTTCACCGAGTGTTACGGCGATACGGTGTCCAGCCTCGCAGTGGCGGCTCGCGACAGGAATGTCAGGCTTCTGCGCTCGCTGATCCGGCGAGGCTGCGACGTGGACAGCAGGGACAACCGCGGTTGGAACGCCCTCCACGAGGCTGCCGCCGCCGGCCACGCGGTGTGCGCGCGCGATCTGCTGAAGGCTGCAGGTGAAGTTTGATTTGAAAGAAGAGCGCTGTCTTGTTAGATTGCTTTCAGTATTCTCTCCCTCATTGTGTTTATCTAAAAGAATGAACTAGGTGGAAAAAACGTTATTGTCAAGTTGTTTCCAATCATTGTTGGTTAGGAGAGGTTATGGGATTAGGGTGTAAACTCTAAAGTGGATGCTTAAATGACTTTGTTAGCGCCTCCCGCTATTGGTTCTGCAGCAGGTTCCTCTCAGGGTTGCCGTGCCTACGTGCTCTCTCTGACCCATGAGGGTGAGTCTGCCTTGTACCTGGCCGCCCGGCGTGGACACCTGGTCGTGGTGAAGCTCCTCCTTAAAGCACACGCTGATGTCAACCAGCAAACCAATGACCTGTCCAGTCCTCTGTATGCAGGTAAAAGACACACACACACAAACCCAAACAAGAACACAGACACATCTGGACCTCGTTCTGGGGAAAAGCATTAAGTGTGTGTGTGTCTGTGTCTGTGTCTGTCTGTGTGTGTGTCTGTGTGTGTGTGTTTTTAGCCGTAGATGGTGGGTACACAGAACTTGTGGAGTTGTTTGTCCGTAAAGGGGCGGAGGTCAACGGAACACACACCGCCTCCAGTTGGACCTGCCTTCATCAGGCCGCCTACAAAGGCCACGGTGACATTGTGCGTATCCTGGTGGGCGTGTGTCGTCTGGAGGTGTACGACGACCACCGGATCACACCGCTGTTTGTGGCCGCGCAGTACGGACGTCGGCACTGTCTCCAGGTCCTTGCTGACGCGGGTGCGTGCGTGTGTGTGTGCGCGTGCATTCTGAAAGTGTTTTGTGAGTTCACTCTAAGGCCGTGGTGCTCAGAAGATGTGTTTGTCCCGTCGGTTGTAGGTGCCAGTGTGAACGCCCAGGCTGCTGACCTGGCCACGCCGCTGCTGATTGCCGCACAGGAGGGCCACCGGGGCTGTGTGGAGCTTCTGCTGGACCACGGCGCCGACCCGAACCTGTCCTGTTCTGACAGCTGGCCACAGCTTCCCGTCCACGCGGCAGCTGAGTTCGGCCACGAGGCCATCCTTGCCCGGCTGGCAGCGCTGACGGACCGGTCATGTGACCGAGGCGAGGGGCGGGTCAGCCCGCTGTACTCGGCGGCGAAGAACGACCATGGCTGCTGCGTGGCCCTGCTGCTGAGTGCCGGCTTCAGCCCGGACGGCCAGGACTGCAGCTCGTACTTCGGCTCGGCCTGCACATCGCCGCTCTGCTGCACCCTCGCCACCGGAAACGGCGACCCCACCTGGACCTTCAGCGACTCGGCACGCCTGTTGATAGCCGCCGGGGCAACTTTGACCGGGGAGGCATGGGCGTGGATTTTGGCGGCATGCGATTCGGACGTGTTGCAGTACGTCCTCCGACACAGGAGTTTCCCCGGACCAGAGCGGCCGAGTGGAGTCATGTCACACCACCTCAGCCCAGAGCAGTGGAGCAGGAGACTCAGTCCAGAAGAGTTGAGTGGCCTGATGTGTAAGGTGTTCGATATGGTGTGCCACGCCTCCTACTGGCTGCCCTCGTTACTGGGGGCAGGACTGGAGCCCTCCCTGCTGCTGGCGGAACCCAACGTGCTGGAGGATATGGACAGCGAGGGGGTGAATTACTTCCTTGAATTTGTCAATTGGTCGACTCTGTCCCCTCCTCTCAAGGACATTCTGGATCGGCAGAAGGAGTTGATCACATGGGGACCACTCATAAACCTTGGTAAGACACGCCCCTGTAATAATATAATATGAATGATATGTTATCCGACTTCTGTAGTGCTTTTGATAGAATCTCACAGCACTTTAAGAGCAATGAACAAGCCTTATATGGTAGGAACCCTGATTGGCTAGAAGCTGTGGAATTTGTGACCATATGCAACGGGAATGGCTGGAAAGGTAAAAGCAGTGATGCATAATGGGTTTTATCCACCACAGCTTAGTTTTGTTTCCAGGCATTGTACTAAAGAACAGCCATTAGGTCTGGTAGATTTGTGTGCAAACTACTTTGCCTTACTGATTAAATAGACCGTTTCCTATCAAGGCCCCTGCATCCACTCCATATGGGCCGAGGTTCGAGTGGATAAGACGTGTAAGAGGATGATGTTGTCCACTGATGGTCTTGATCTGGGAAACAGCCTCAGTCTGTGAGGGACGCAGTGGGCTCCAGAAATCTCACCACAATGTCCAGCATAGGAGCCAGTTGTCCTGACTAGAAGCCTGGGCCCATGGCTCTGCCGTGGTTCTGCTAGCTGTCACACCTCAGGCAAATCTGTGGCTACAACTAACAGCATATTTTGGCTCGTTCAACCACTGCATACAGCAAACAGACACAGATAGCTGTCAAAAGTGAAATATTAACCGTGTGCGCGTTTGCACGCAGAGGGTGTGCCCTCTCTCACTCACCTCTGCAGGCTGCGGGTCAGGGAGCAGTTGGGTTCTGTGGTTCTGATGCAGACGGATGTGGTCCGGCAGCTTGATGTTCCCAGAGAACTGCAGATGTACCTCCAATTCAAGAACATCCCGCCACCGACCTGTGTAACCATGGCTACCTGCACACACACATCCCGACGAGGACACGGACGTCCAGACGCGCTGTAGAGGGTCCCATCATAGATGCTTCATTTCCTGAAACAGGCACCAGACTTTGGTGTCAGTTTTCTCTCAGACTCTAAACAGACAACAAGGTGTCAAGCTCCTTTCTAACACTGGAAGGAAACAAAGAAATTAACTAACTTGTTATTGCCACAATACACTGCTTCATTTTTATACCTAATTTAATTTAATGTGCCTTCAACTGAATCCCAAAATATGTGTGTGTTCACACTTTATTAGGTCATTCTGGCATTTGAATTGAAAAAAGAAAAGACATCCTTGTATAATGTGTTGACATTACATTTTGGGTAAGTTTCACAATAATTTAAATAAACCAAGAGAGCAACCAAGTGTGTCACCTTTTAATGCTTTATTTATTTATTTGACTGGAAAGTGGGTTGTTTTGCTGGGAGAACTATGGGATGGAGCTGAACACATGCTACAGTAGTACATGTGCACCAGAAGCCGCCTGCAATTGTTGAACTATTTTATTTTATTTGTTTGCATTACTTTACAAGACACTATCACACTGATAGACTGATGGTATACCACCAGTCTGGAAAAGTGTAACTGGTAGGACCAAAATGCAGGGAGTCAGAACTATCCGTACCACTGCTGGTCCTATAACATACCATTTACACTGCTGCTTGAGCCAGGTAAAGGCGCTAAACCATCCCTGGAGGGCAGAGATTCACTTATAATTACAACAGAAGTGGTTGCAAATTATTACGTTTTTTGTAAGTTTGGGGATCTTGTTAAAAAACTAAAGGAACACATTTTATGTTTCCTTAGTTCATATTAAAGACCAATGCAAAGCTAAATATTTATTTAAATGTTAATTCATTATTATTATATTTTCTTCAATTATTTTGTCATCTTTCAGCCATGGTGAACTAGACCCTGAGCTTGTTTGGACAAATTCAGTGTTTCCCAATCCTGGTCCTGGGGACCCCAAAGGGTGCATGCTTTTACCCTGGCACTCACACACCTGATTGATGCAATCAACCTGTCATCAAGTCTTTAATGTGTGCGAGTGCCAGGGCAAAAACAAAAACGTTCACCCCTTGGGGTCCCCAGGAACAGAATTGAGAAACAGTGGTCTAATATATCTGGTTCTGGACAGGTCAAGCAATCTTTGTCCTGATCTTGTCCATGTTCTGATTGTGGGCAAATTTTTTGCAAAGGTGCAGACTATTGAGAGACACATTTCAATCTAGCTGTAGTCTGATCATAGAAATAGGTGAGCAGGTCCATTTGGTGCCTTACATTTCCATCTCCAATTATCTGAAATGATCCGCATCCTGGCAGTTCAACACCACAGCAGAACACTATGGTAGGCCATTCAAGAGAGGAATAAGGCCAAAGGGCAGTGGTATATAGCCAGTAAACCATGGTGTCAAAAAGAGGGAGTGTATCCACAAATTACTGTAAATTGCTTTGGATGAAAGTGTGTGCAGAATTATACAATATAACTTAAGGTTGTATTTCTGGACTGCAATTAGCCATTACTTTATAGCGCTGAACCCTGGACTAGATCCAGGAGAACTCTGGACTAATTAGGGTTCATGTGCTGTTTGGTCCTTTGACCATGGATGAGAACCACGTTACAGCGGTAAAGAACCCCATTTTACCTCCCAATGGCGGTAATGAACATGGAGAACCCAGTCCTGCAAGGTTCTCCACAGCTACTTTCTGAGAAGGTGACATCCATGAGAACGGCGAACTGTGACTGAAGGCGTAAGACGGATATTTGGATAGAAAGTATGCGCTAACATAAGGGTTAGAGGACGAGAGAGGGAAGGCAGAGGCATGGGGGAAATTGTGTGAGGTGGAAAGATGACGAGGGACAGAACAAGAGAACGAGGGAGAGGGATTACTATCGTTCACATGTTGCGCTCGATCATTCCCTCTATTGTACAGGCAGACAATGAAGGCCGTGGGTTGAGTGTTTAAAAAGGATGGATGCACGCAGACACCAAACCAGCCTGGACAGAGACAGCAACCAACAGAGGTACCGGCAAATGTTCCTATTTTTTATGCAGATAAATGGAGTTTATACCAACAAAAAAAATCCTATGTATTATAGCAAAAAGAATGTTGAGGAAGGAACGTATCTTTAAAGACAATGGATTTTGGATGTGAGACCCATATCTGCTATTCAACTCTTACATAAACATTAAAAGAAAATAATGTAATTTAAAATAACATTTTTTGGGGAGTATACAAAGGCTGGTTAACATTTATTTTTTAGATCTTTTAATGAATTGAAACGGCTTTTAAGGAGTATTGTACCAAGTTCTCTGTTATTTTGCTGGCCCAAACTTTTTTGGGCAGCACTGAAGATTTCTTCCCATCGTACGATTTCACGGTTCCCAACACGGTTTCTCAACTCCGGAGGATGCATGGCCAGGCTTGCTTAGTACCGTTAAGCTCGGATTGGTTTCGGTTTAGTAGTGAAGAAGGTACTGATAAATGACAGCCTATCGCACTGGTCACACAGCAACGTGCTGACAGATCTATTGCTCAGCATTGGAAGATTAGTTGTGATAAGCAGGGGGAATTAGTCGGAAACAATGGCGCGAATCAGCCAGTTCAGCACTCTCATTGACATGCGCCCGTTTTGGTTAAGTGCTTTGTTTGGATTGGCAAACTGGCACCTGTTCGCATTTGTATTTGGCTGTGCCTAATAAGAAAGATGAAAATGTGCATTCAAAGACAAAATGTTACAATGTTTTGTTTTGTGGAAATTTGTTGGCGAGAAGAACAGTGGTGAGAAGGCCATTGATTTTCGGTTAACCTGTAAAACTGATGTGAAAACAGATGGTCTGGATCACAAGTCATGTTGGACTGTGATCCTTGTCAAAAAAGCCTTTGTGCCAAACAGCAAGTAATCAACAAAACTTTACGGCCTTTATTAAGTGGTTTATTCAAGGCTGATCACAGATAATACTAAATTGCTTTCATCTTTGAGAATATGTCAGACTGACTTTGATTTCTTGGAGCTCAAGGCTGAAACAGTTGGCAGTGCCAGACGGTAGAAATGTCCACCCCAACGTGTCCAGCACCTGGAGAGGGTAAATCAAAGGGCTGGTGAATGGCCTGGGTGATTCACAACCTTTTCTGTTATTGTATTATCAACAGAATTTTGCTCAACCCACAGGGCCTTGAAGTAGTTAATTCTCTCGTTTATTTTACCAGTCTATGGTTTCAAAACATTTGTAAATGGTGAAGATATAATTTGTTGCATGTCATCTTTCGAGGTAACGTGGGACATTTTCCCGACAGAAACTCCCTGTGGCTACGGAGGTCATGCCTGGTTCCCACCAGATGCATTAACCCCTTACGCTGGGAATTTCACATCGGACTCTGCATTGCATTCTGGATGCATCTCCTCGGCTTCTCCAACTCCTGCGCTTTTTTTGGCCGACACAAATGGACTACAGATGACTAGCTGAAAACCACATTCCCTATTGAGTTAGCGAGATAGATATATATATATATATGATTATTTGCACAATATGTCAAGTAACAAAAAAATTAAAACGAATTAAGAAATTGCCAGCATCTATAGCGTTCACTTTTTATCTACTTATTTGGCATTCAACTGACCAGGTAGATAATCCTATCCTAGCACAGCTTTCCCACTAGCACTCACAGATCAGGGAACCCAGCGATAGCTAAAACACTCTTCTCTGTGCTGCCATCTACTCTGTAGCCTTGTTAAGGATATGTGTGATAATAACCGAAAAGACCAGACCAGAAATCCACCAAAAACAGTATACGGCAAAATGCGTACACATTTGGTGGAAGTTGGGCATAAAGAGGATGTTTTACTCAACTTATAACTAGAATGGAATGAACAGTGTCATAGGAAGTCATTGTACGGACAGAATCAGAAACATTTATACATTTCTTTGTTAAGAAACAGTTAACAGGTAAACAACCTTGTCAGTGAGTCCATCTGCCTTCCAAGTCAGTGGTCTGGTGAATGCAATAAGTGGTCCATGTATTGGTCCTGGGCGTACCTTTGGCACAGGGAGTTTCTCATTGCTACTGTGAATAGGACATTCATTTACATATTGTGTAAATGTTATTTAAATGAAATTGCTGTCCAGACAATTGATTTTGTCTAAATGGGCTCTCTGTGAGGACAATGTGCTGATTTGAGCTGTGCTGTGTGGACAGTTCCCATTCAGTACAACCACCATTCCCTAAGAGAACCCTCAGAACAGTCTCCAAAATAGGAACCACAAAGAGCTCACGGCATATTTTAAGAGGAACTTTCCTCATATTTAGATTAAACGCTTGCTGTTTGGAATATAACTGTTATTATTTTTTTAATCTGTTTTGTGTTTCATTGTCGCTTCATGTATTGCAATGCCTCTGTATGGCTGAAATAGGTTTAAAAAATTTTATTAGTGTATTCATGAAACGTTCACACTTGACCACTGTGTTGCTTGTTTTTTTCAGAGGAACAAAGGAATGAATTCCTTAGCAAGTCTCTTATATTTAATGTATGCCATCAGCACAAAGCATGGGTTTTCCTGATATATCACACCACAAAAAGAGAACAAAAAATACAAAACGAATAACTTAGATGTTTCCTCTGCTTCGGGATGGGATATCCAAGCTCCAGTTCTAATTCCGTCATTTCTCCTCCTTGTCACGCTTTAAACAGTTGAGTTTTAGGAGGACTGTGCTATCCCAGACTTCCCCTCGATGCTGTACACTCTAGCAGGAGGGGGCACACTCTGTGGTGTGGCCGCCCTCGTGCTCCTCATTGTTTCTACGGCGACTGACTTCTGGATGCAGTACCGCTACTCAGGTGCCATGGCCAACCAGGGCCTCTGGAGGTTCTGCATCAATCACAAGTGCCACGCCCACACCATCACTGTGGGTGAGTAGTGGAGTGTACAGGAGCCATGCAACCTGTGGTCTACTGATTCTCAGTGTGTTTTTGCTGCTGCTGTCAATGCTAATATGTTTAATGCAAAGGGTGTTTATGGTTATTTGTACCAATGTGTGAATTACAGTTAGTCTTGGGCCTTTTAAGGTAAAGAAAGGTAAAAAACAAACCAAAAAAACGGCCCCTTTAAGGGAGCATTTTACTGTTTTGTTGACTCCTGGTATCCCATAAGCACACTGCATTTTAGGACCCTGAACCATAGTGATTTCAAAGACAAAATGTTACAAATAACATGTAGAAAAACAAACTTTATTCAATTCTAGTACAACATTTTTTTATTTCATAAACCACTAACTTGATTATACATGAAGCACTACGTTAACGACAGAGAATCCTGGGTAACACTTTTAGTGCACAAAGGAAGGAGATTCATTACCAAACGCAAATAATTGTATGATGCTGTTCCTCCTCCCACAGCCTTCTGGGATGCCACAAGGGCCTTCATGCTGTTGTCTGTACTGAGCTGTTTCGCTGGTGTGGTGCTGGGTCTGAGCGCCTTCGTCAACGGAACCAAGGGCAAGAGGGTCCGGACAGGGGGCATCGCTCTGCTGCTGTCAGGTGAACCCCCAGGGACCGCATAAAGCATATACATGATTGGTGAAGACTTGAACACACATTACCACCGTTAAAAGAGCTGTCCTGCCTTGGTTCTCATCAATCAATCAAATGTATTTTGTAAAGCCATTTTGGTCACAGCGTTTACATATGCCCAACCTGAAACCCCCAAGAGCATGCAACAGCAGAATTGATAGGTCAAAACTGAAGAAGAGACCTAGAGAGGAACCAGACTCTGGCTGTGCCAGGTGAAGATAGGAGTACAGGATTTTAATAATTAATGAATGCTTTTCTTCACCACATTCTTCTCTTTCATTCCTCAGGTTTCCTTGCTCTGTTAGCACTGGCCATCTACACTGGTGTGACCGTTAACTTCTTTGGCAAGCGCTTCCTTGATTGGCGATTCTCCTGGTCCTATATAATAGGTTGGGTGGCCATCATCTTATCTTTTTCTGCTGGTAAACTCCTTTAATACACCCTTCTGTGTGGATAGTTCATATATATATATATATACACACACACATACACACATATACACATACACTCACCTAAAGGATTATTAGGAACACCTGTTCAATTTCTCATTAATGCAATTATCTAATCAACCAATCACATGGCAGTTGCTTCAATGCATTTAGGGGTGTGGTCCTAGTCAAGACAATCTCCTGAACTCCAAACTGAATGTCAGAATGGGAAAGAAAGGTGATTTAAGCAATTTTGAGCGTGGCATGGTTGTTGGTGCCAGACCGGGCCGGTCTGAGTATTTCACAATCTGCTCAGTTACTGGGATTTTCACACACAACCATTTCTAGGGTCTACAAAGAATGGTGTGAAAAGGGAAAAACATCCAGTATGCGGCAGTCCTGTGGGCGAAAATGCCTTGTTGATGCTAGAGGTCAGAGGAGAATGGGCCGACTAATTCAAGCTGATAGAAGAGCAACTTTGACTGAAATAACCACTTGTTACAACCGAGGTATGCAGCAAAGCATTTGTGAAGCCACAACACGCACAACCTTGAGGCAGATGGGCTACAACAGCAGAAGACCCCACCGGGTACCACTCATCTCCACTACAAATAGGAAAAAGAGGCTACAATTTGCACGAGCTCACCAAAATTGGACAGTTGAAGACTGGAAGAATGTTGCCTGGTCTGATGAGTCTCGATTTCTGTTGAAACATTTAGATGGTAGTGGAGATGGAGTCAGAATTTGGCGTAAACAGAATGAGAACATGGATCCATCATGCCTTGTTACCACTGTGCAGGCTGGTGGTGGTGGTGTAATGGTGTGGGGGATGTTTTCTTGGCATACTTTAGGTCCCTTAGTGCCAATTGGGCATCGTTTAAATGCCACGGCCTACCTGAGCACTGTTTCTGACCATGTCCATCCCTTTATGACCACCATGTACCCATCCTCTGATGGCTACTTCCAGCAGGATAATGCACCATGTCACAAAGCTCGAATCATTTCAAATTGGTTTCTTGAACATGACAATGAGTTCACTGTACTGAAATGGCCCCCACAGTCACCAGATCTCAACCCAATAGAGCATCTTTGGGATGTGGTGGAACGGGAGCTTCGTGGCCTGGATGTGCATCCCACAAATCTCCATCAACTGCAAGATGCTATCCTATCAATATGGGCCAACATTTCTAAAGAATGCTTTCAGCACCTTGTTGAATCAATGCCACATAGAATTAAGGCAGTTCTGAAGGCAGAAGGGGGTCAAACACAGCGTTATGGTGTTCCTAATAATCCTTTAGGTGAGTGTATACACATATATACATATGTATACATATGTGTGTGTTTGTGTTCACACACACAGTACCCAGGAAGTATTCAGACCCCTTCACATACTCAGTATTTTTTGTTATATACATAATTTGGAATTGATAAAAAAAAAAATTGGCCAGCAATCTCAATAACATTCCCCATAATGACAAAGATTTTTTTTTTTTTATTTACGGAAAATGAAAAACATACCATTAACATGAAATTAAAAACATAATTCCATTATTGGGTATTGTGTGTAGATTGGTGGCAAAATAAATATTATTCAGTTATGAATTAAGTCTATAAAACAACAATCTGGAGAACGCAAATGTGTCTGAATACTTACTAAAGGCATGAAATCTACTGTACAGTGCCTTGCCAAAGTATTCAGACCCTTGACCAATTCTGTAAATTTTAAATAGCATTCTGTTAAAATGTTACTTTAAATCACACTGAAGTACCTCTGAAGCCAGTGTTTTAGCATAATCAGTGATGACTCATCCATTTCACTGTGGCATCATGTTCCAGGTGTGTTTCAACTCTGTGCCTACCAGACGAACATTGCAGAACAGCCTCCTCCCAACATCCAAGAAAGCTAAATGGAAAATATTTCTCCCCACTAAAAAAAATAAGCCTTTGGCAGAAATCTGCTGAAAAGATTAAAGATTATATTGACTCTGGCCTGGTCTCTTTGCTTCTCTAATAACATACATGAGCAGGTTAATCAGTATTCCTGCTTGGAAACAGACCGCACACAGGATGTTTAACCCTGTTTCAGGTCATGCCATCAAGCCCAGAGCATTGTAGAGCTGTGTTCTTCATAAACATTGTGGTAAAACAGAAGAATAAGTAAGCTGGGAGTTCCTACACATTTCTTCTCAGACCTATACATCAATATTTATCAACTGTCATCCTATGTCTCATATCTTTCTCTAAATGATAACTCACATTCGATTTTAAGCTTTGGTGTAACTTGCATCCAAGCAGACCCCCTTTTTTTACAAGGCAAAAAGCAAACAAAACTTTAGAGCCCCAGTACACTTTACAGTGTTCAGTGCCTACAGCCACACTGTGCTCTAGCTATTTCAGTGGCATTACAATGCTCAGCCCCATCCCTTAAGTTTTTACAGAAATAGGGGCAGCTGGGGCTGTTTATTTTACAACTGCTTATTCCCATTTCAACAGAAATAAAAAAGGTAATTTTCCTCCACTCTCCACTGGGTGGTGCTGTAGAGCCAATGCTGAGCGTCATTATGAACAAGAGGCATAACCACAAGGCCACAACAGGATTTTGATCTACATGTTGCACAACAAAAAAAAGAACAATATGCCTTGCAACATCTGATTTATTTTCAAACAATAACAAAGCAAAATCTCACAGAGACCATTACTTTGAATTACATAGAGTACAAATAAATACATATTGACCATAGAATTAAAGCCTTAACAATTGATAGAAAAATGAACAACACTACAATAGTGCAAAACCACAAACAAGACTCTGAAATTCTTGCATTGCATACATTTGAAGGGACTGGGTGTGGTCGAGAGAATCAAAACGACTGCTTGTGACTGCAAACCGACTGATCCACAAAAGTACCGTGCGTTGTAAATAATGTATTGTTTTATAGATCAGCCGGTCAGTAACAACACTGATCCTCTCAAACACATTGTGTGTGTGCTGCCCCCTGCTGGGAACGTCCAGAAATGAACAGTACTGCTTTATGGCATGGCGGCAAACTACTTACAGCTTGAAAACCTGACAACTACTCAATCACAAGAGAAAACATGTCGCCACTTCCACACTCCTGTCCCATCAACAGAAGTTGTTGAAGAGCTTACATTTGTCTGTAAAAACATTGGAAAACATTTGATGTCACTGGGTAACAGCTCACAGGTCAGACAGATAGTGGTGTTACAAGGCCCATAAACAGAGACATCTCTCCAGTGGACAAGACAAAACAGACTACCTCAAAAGCATAAGACCTGAAATGGCGGAAGAAATGCAGTGAACCTGAAACTGTGGCAGTTTTCACCCAGCCCTGAGATCAACAAAAAAAAGGTCTTAGCACCATCAAACACTAGATTACAAATCAACGGCTTCCCCACCATCTCAATCAAATGTGATGTCTTTGGACTGACAGGTACATCTTAAAGTGCAGTCGCTCTGCAGCCTTTTCTCCCCTCGTTTAAACAAACAAAAAAGTTGCACATTTTTCTGTACATGCATAAGCCTTTGCATATTGAAATTTATTTTCTGGACCACCTATTATTCCTTGGTTGACAGTGACTTCAGCAGCACTGTATGAGAGTTGCTACTGGAGGCTGTTCTCCCAGAGGGTGACCCAAATGGGAACATCATTTATCAGTCACGTACCCAATGTGCCCACGCAGAAACATGACAGACGTTGTCACATGATATCATTGAAATTTCCATCGAACAGTCCGGAAACACTTGAGCCCCGAGAAACAAACCTTTGCTCTCAACGGGCTGGTCACGGAGTAGGCGGGTTTGCTTTGCTTTTAACAACAATGTCACTTCTTGCATACACTGCAGAAGTCCTCAACAGATATGTTCATCTGAGCAAGACTATATTTTTCATTTGGTATTATAAAAATCTACTTTGACAATCAAAGTAATAGAAGAAAAAAAAAAAAAACAACATGTTGTTCTTTTTGAAAAGTTAGAAAATGTACAGCTACAAAAGCGGCAACGCAGAATCTGATTATGCTAGTTTTGTGCGATTATGTACACATACAAGCCTGGGGTCTCCAAAGCACTGATCATTAAACCGATTTAAATCATGCCCATGCCAGGACTAACACTGCTGACCGCAGAGCAACGAGGAGGACACTGTCCGGACAGGAACTCAAAATGGCTGCTCTGCTGGAGGTGCTGTGGAAGATATTCATTGTTGACAGTTGGTATGATCAGCAGGAAAATCTTTTGAGCACCCCCCCCCCCGACTGTTTCAGTAGTGAAAGATTAAATACAGATTAACTTGAAGAAGCCCTAAGATTAAGAATCAACCTGTACCCATAAGATGTGCACACTTCTGTGTCTTTGGCTAGGCACTGTCCTTCCCCCATGCTGGGAGCTATTAAAACTAACATCCGACGACACCTGATTCTGGTAGTCGGTACCGATTGCACGCTCGTGAAGAGACTATGTGGAGCGGAAATCACATCTTGTCATTGTGACATGTGAGCCGAAGAGGTGACCGTGTTCTGTGTGTGCGCGTCAGTCGCCTTTCAAGTCAGTCACAGAAGCAGCAAATGTGTGTGTGCGCGCGTGTCTGCTAGGCCCCACCCACTGCGAGTTGAGTTGGCCCGCGTCAAGATGTCTTAAACATAGCCCTTCCAGTTTACCCGGCTGGACTTTTAATTGCACAGGGAGTCGGTCCTTATACACAAGCGAGTGACAGTCCATCTCTGGAACACTCAAAATTGCTCCAGACTCTTATTCCAGGGAGAGGACAGAATCTTCATCACAAACTCTGGTTCCTCTTTTTTCATTGGTAGATCGTCAGCTGACGCCATATTGTCATGTCCTCCAATCACGGGATGTCCTACTGCTCTTCTGGCCAATCACGGGGATGTATCCTTGTACCTAGAGGAAAAAACCATGTGTGAATATGCAGACATCTACAAGCCTGAAAGCGTGTTACATGGAGGCCGTAACGAGGGCGGCGCGGTCATCTTACCCGCTCTGTAAGGAGAACTCAGGGAGGGCTCCCAAAGAGGTCAGTTGTTCCTCCAGAGCCACGATCCGGAGGCCGATGTACCCCGACGACAACAGCAGCAGTACCACCCTAAAACAAACACAGGAACGTTCACTTGTGTTGCTCCTTTTTAAAGTCAGGCTCTCTTTTGTGGAGATGTTGGCAAAACCGGGACAAGACGGGAACTTAAGTGCCAGGGGAAGTGGCTTAAACTGCCACGACATAAAACATTCTTATAAAATCTGAGTCAGCACACCTCATTTTTTAGGAGTCAAAGGTCATGTCAAAGTCAAAGTCGACATTCCTCAAAAACCTTTCAAAAGGGCACATTCCAAATGCAGTAACAGACAAAAATGTTGATAAAGCACAAACTCGCAAAGCAGGTAGAACTAGATATTTTGAATTTTGATGGCAATATGGTCCTCTGCAGTGTAATAGGCAGAGCCTGCCACTTATGTCAAAACACTGGGATCGATTCCCAGGACCACCCAAAAAACTAAACAATCGCTTTGGAAGTGTCTGCTAACTGGAAAATAAAACAAAAACGTGTCTAGCATTTCCTTCTCTCACTTCAGTGTCAACACCAATGTTAGAAACATATCAGTTACCACGCCAGCACACTGGAAAAAAACTGTCCTGGCTGCATAAACACCGCCCAGATTGAAACAATACACTACCAAGTGTTAAAACGTTAGCAGTCCTTCATAGGTCAGACCGGCCGGAGATCCTTAGTGTTCGGTAGTGTTGACGTGTATGCTTGTTGTGTTTAGATCGCAAAAGACCATCTGCTGATCTGTACACAGGAAGTCACGTTTATTCAAAGCGCAACAGTAAGTAGCCAATAGGCCAATGTGTATTCAGTTGGGATGTCTATAAAGCTGAGGACAACTGGAAGTTTCTTGGAGATTGAGTGAGATGAGATTGAGGTTGTGTAAGGAAGACCGGCTCCGTAACCTCATGAACAAGACTATTCAATGACTCTCCCTTGACCACTGGGTACGCGATTCAGGATTTCAAACACTACACGAAACGGCTGATTTCTAACAGCAGATGAACAGAGGGATCCTCACAGTATTAGGTAGACGAACAGGAGTGTGTTGAGGTTGCAGGCTTCTCTCTGGACCAGGAGCGAGCGGGCGTTCTCAGTCATGCTCCACACCCACCAGCCACCTAACCGCAAGCAGACGGAACCACACCGCTACATTAGCCTCCGCCAAGGTGGCATTTATGCATTTAAAAAAAAAAAAGATATCTGCCCACGAAGACACGCGACAGAAATAACTTGGCTGTTTGTAGCTTGTGTATAAATCAGTCACAGAAATTTGCTTAAAATTTGTTTTTTAAAAATAGCATGAACACATACATTGTCTGTGCGTGGGTGTTTACCTGAGAGGTCATCAGATGAACTGTCGGTCTGTAGGGAGTGTGTACTAGAGGAGTGTTTTCCATTTGGCAGTAGGTCTGAGGGGAAAAAAAATAAATACATTAGTTAATCTAACATTACCTTGGAGTTCAGGTGGACTTTCGTGCTTCAGCAAACCAAGATCAGGTTTGGGAATCGTCTTCTCAGTAAAACAAGTTTTAACACGCACAGGGTGTGAACATTAGACGATGACTCGACTAAGCATGATATAGCGGCTTTCAGAGCTAGCGTCCGTATCGTTAGCGTTCCACTCAGACGCCATGTCTGTACTACACATGGTAGAGTTATTATATATAGTTATTCATTACTTTAAGCACATCCCTGCTATCACTCAGATAAACAGGATATGGTGGCGCTTATTTTGAAATGAAAAACCAAATACTGAGACAGCCGTTCAATAGGGCTACAGTGGCCTGAGACCAAGGGACGTCCAGGGGAGTTTTATTTTGGTTGACCACAGTAAACTGGGCTGACGGGAGGCAGTGTTATGAGTGTCTCAAGGGTAAGTTCCCAAACCCTCTGAAAAAGCATTACAACTACAGCCATCTCGGTGCTATTTCTGTGTATGGGGCTGGAACGGAGACCGCAGACATTGCATGTTAGTTGCATAGAGTATAAACACTCACCTCTCTGGGGTCTGAGCGGAGGCGAGTCGAGGAAGAGTTTTGGTTCTGATCCATCCAGGTCAAAACTGTCCTCCAGACTGGACTGACTGGAGTGCTGGAGAAACAAGAGCAACCCAGTTGTTAAAACCAGCTATAAGAAATATTAATTATTCTTATAAAACTTCCAGAGGACAATAAATGGTGGCGATTTTAACTCACCACCAGTTTGCCCTGATCAAAGCTATTCTCTGCAGAGGAGAACAGTGGGCTGCTGTTGGCACTTCGGTCCTCCAGTTGAGGACAGACGGAGGTCAGCAGCTTGTAGCACCCCTCACGGTTCCGCAAAGACACAAACAGGTACTGTAACCAAGAGAGGGGGAAGGTTTATCAGGCTGCCACTGACCTTGCAGTTATCAGGTAAATGACACAATATCCGTCATCTGTCTGATGAGGGGGGGGACGGGGACAAAGCTAACAGTGAACCCTGACCTTTTCTCCCTCTGTGGTGCGGATAGATAAGGCATTGGGCACCAGGAGGGCGGTGTTCTGCTTCTTCACGATGCGAACGCTGGTCACAGGGATCACAAGCTGGGAGAAACACAGCAGAGAGAAACCAGCTCAGACATTCAGCTGACACAGCATGACGTTCCTGAGAACCGAAAAGCCGACTCCTCGTTCAGCACAGCACGTACCGCTCCAGGAAAGGAGACGAACGGTCAAGGTTCAAGAGGTCGCGCCCGCCCAAGGCCGCTTACCTTGGTGTCCTTGAGCAGCACAGAGGAGTGGAAACAAGCGTGGTGCTTGGTGATGTAGAGTCGGCCGTGATAGAGCACCTCCTTCTGCAGAGCACAGATGTACGCTGGGGTGGGTTGAAAGAAGGGAAGTGTGTGGGTTACACAAGGCCTGACAGTGTGAGGTCACAACACTCACTGTCTGTTGGTTGGAAGCTTACTGAGAAAATGGCCGCCAAGCAAACACACCATGGTGAGTTGCAGTGTTTGGTTGCAAATCATCCTGCAGCGTTGCACACCCATATTCTAGTTTTAGTCACTGGTCTAAAAACAATTATATTTTCATGACTGTGCATTCATTCCAGCTTTCATGATGTTAGCATTTGACACGTGTCAGTTTGACTGGAAAGCCATCTTAGGCCTGCGATAATATTAAACATTTCAATTACCATGGAGCAAGTCTTCACTCTCTGGAATGTCAGGAAACAGCTTGTGGAATGTTTTGTTGTGCTTTATAAAACTCTGCGGAACAGAAGGTGTGGAAAAGCATGACTAAACTGACCAAGATAGCAGAGAGCTCGTTGAACAATTGATAAAACAGCAGAGTCTAGCTATTCAAACTTTGAATGGTGTAAAAACGTCATGAGTTAACATACACTTTGTGAACCACCACTTTCAGTCCTCTCAAATCCTTTGTCCACATCAAACATCTGTGACCTGAGGAAGACAGAATTGATCAATATGAGATTTTGGGGCTCAGTGGCTTCCTGACAAACACTAACAGTGAAAAACAAAAGCCTTAGTTTCACAATGAGTTGCAACCGACTGACAAAACCACAACAAGGGGTTCTGCATCTGTGGCAGGTTGAGTGTCTCACAGGCAGCACAGTTCCCATGGCTTTAACAAACGGATCTTTTTGCCAAACAGAGATCACACCTGGGCTACCTGTGCAGCCCACGGCAAAGTGACCATGCGGTTACCTGATTGAGGCTTGGCGGCTCATGGTTCTGCTTGGCTGTTGGAGCTCCAGCTGGGCCTCCTCCAGACTAATGGCTTTCCTGGTCTTCTCCAGTTTCTTGGTCTTGCTCCCCTTCTTCACTGACACTGTCAGTCCCCCACTCTCTGCCGGGTAGCTGGAAGAGAAACCAGGTGGTGTTCAGTGACGGGGGGGGGGGGGGGGGGGGGGTCAACTGAAAACACCCAGAGACACACAACACCTTGGCACAGTGTTGGCTTTCATTGGCTGCACTATTATGAAACCACACATTGAATATGAATGTTGGGTAATGAATCACTTCTTTTCAAACACGCCGTTTATCCTAAGGCCTTCACAGGGCTTCTGGAAATGCACAAATCTGGTTTAAAGTCACCATTACATTTTAACTGCTGCAACAAATTGTGAAAGGTGTGAAAACACATTCTCTCTCTCTCTGACTGACAAGAGAGGGGGAAAAAGTAAGATAATTCAGTAAACTTTTCCCCCCTTGTTTAAAAGAGTAAATTTAAGAACAAATATTTGGACTTTATATAAACAGTGACATTCCCCTTGACCCAGAAATGATAGTTAACAGTTGAAGGCCAAAGCCATATCTTTATTACTTGTGACAAACTTGACTTTTCTTCCCATAGTCTCATCATAAAAATCCAAAGTTAGTGGTTTTTTATGATGAGTGCCAAAGCATTAAACCATTAGTAAGGGCCATCATTTCTGGTAAAATTCTGGTGGAATTTAGAGACCTGCTTCCTTTAAACCCATGGTTTTATTAATGATTTAGGTAAACATCTACATTCAACATAATTACATGAAGCCTTAAGAGAATAACCCTCTACACAGAGGGGTCATGTCAAATGAGATTTCGCTTGAAAAAAAGCAGAAAAAGGTGCAATGCTTTTTCCAACAAAGCAGAGTTAAAAAGACTTGAAATTCAGTAAACAAAACAATAAAAAATATCCTGAAAATAACAAGAACACATTCTCCAAATCCACAAAAACTGCCATAAAGTCTTACCCATTCTGGTGTTGCTTCCTTGAGGAACGGAAACCCATGTATCTATTCATCTCCAGTATTTAATTTACCCTGTAGCACCACTGACATTAATCCATAGTTGGCATTCAAAGGCAAAACAAAAACTAGTTCACGACAGAAGAGTGTTGAGTGACTTCTAATCCCATCAAACCAGTGAACGCTGTTGTTCAATTACCTGAAGGAAGTGGCTTTGTTTTGAAATGGTGTGATACATCGTAGCAGCCAACGTAGGCACAAAAGGCCACGCCTTCTGCCCTTACACAGCCAGAGGAGCAGTGCGCTGGGAAGCGAAACACAACCCCAGACTTTAAAGAGCATCCACCAGCTCTGAGTAGGTGAGCTGGATAGGAATTACAGGAAAAACAAATCCCTTCATGCATGGATTTAGTTCAGCTTGAAGAGTCACCGTGCGGGGAACGCCTGAGAAACAAAGGCGTGTTCGGGGGTGTGGCTACGCCAGAGGGCTCCACCGACCGGCTCGTTGAGTCTCTCCCCCCCCCCCGGCAGCGAGCGTGCGCCGTGTCAACCAGCGATGCTAGCCACTATGGGCCGACAGTGTTAAACAGTTTACGACATGTAACATTAACGTGCTAAACCAAAGCATTTCCAGGAGAGTTAGAGATCTGGTTCAGTCATGCTCACAAAAAAAATTAAAAAATAAATAAATAAAAAAACAGCAGTGAAAACAGCAGTGCATGTTTCCCCCCCGATAATCCACCGTTCCAGTGAGGACAATGGTGAACACGGCATTCTTCAAAAGATGCCAGTAATAATTTCCCCTGGTGATAAAGCGCAGGCCATTTCCCTAGAGATTGGACCAGGCATCAGTGTGGTAACTAAAGGTTGGTTACGATCAGCTCAAGCTCCACATACTTCCAGTAAATTGTCCAACAGGGTGGTGTGCAAAAATCATCATATGGATAACTGTTGGAAATACCATTAGGCTAATTTCCAGTACACATTTTTTTTCCTGCCCCCCCAAGCTTCAGAGAGACCCCAACCTGCCAAGTCAGTCATGTCTGTTGACACACGGACTGGTGGCATCTTCAACACGCCGTTTCCTACTTACTGGGTCTGTCAGTAATTCCTTTCCAATGTATTCCAAAACATGCACACAGACACGGACACACAGACAGGGCTATAAAAACAAAACTCCAGGCCCAGGCAGTCAGAGGACACGTCCATACAGCTATTACACTGCAGCCCATAAAACATTAATCAGGGATGATTGAGAAACTGAAACGGTTGACTGGAAAACCACGTCACTCAAGCTTTGCACCTGTAATTTCACAAGCTTCATCACTGTTGTTGGCAAACAGCCAGTAAAAGGACACACATGGCTTCAGAAACAGACAAAAATGCTCTGCGGTTTCCCCTTCAGGCTGCCTGGTGTCTTACTACTGGAACTGCTACGCACAGGTATCCAAGTGAAAAGTTTCACCAACTTACCTGAAGACTAATTTGTTAAACCTTCTGTCAACAGTTGAAAGCCGACACTTCAGAGAGTGTAGCAAAGTCAGGTGATGTTGGCTACACTAAACTCTCTGGCCTGGGTGTCATTGGGCGCCATGCATTTCACTGACGTCAGACTTCTTCAAACTGTGCTTTTCAGTAATGTAATAGAAACAATGAGGGAAACTGACAAAACAGGTCTGCTCTGAGTGTTATGGAAGATGGGACACGCGGCTGAACTCACTGGCCACGTAAGCCCTGACTGAGATGTGCGCACAGATTTTTAACTGGCTAGCATCCAATCATACACAACTGTTAGCCTACACTGCGGTCTGTGCAGGACTTTCTTCCAAAATAAAGTTGTTCTCTCTGACTGCCAGGTTGACACTTTGGATCAATCAGGAGAGAAGCCTCAACGAGTACTTCCTAATGCAGCAAATAGCACATGACAGTCACCCAAACAGATGGAAGCAATGCAGTAAAAAGGTCACCAGTTCCATAACAATTTGCATGGAAGGCAAATATATAGAAAGCACATTCACTTTAAGCATGAAAGTCTCTCTACGGTGAACATTCCCTCATTGAAAGACCCAAAGTCAGAACTTCCTTAAACAAATCTATGGAATGGCACAAATGTAAATGATTGGTCCCTTGGTGTCTGCTGCAGAGTCCCCGCCCACACAAAGCACAAACAAGGAAGTCAGGTCCAATTTATCTCCTACATCTGCTAGGCACAGCAGAGGCCAAGAACTTTAACCCACTTCCTCTTTGCTGGGAAACCAATTCTGTTTCACTCCACCTGACTCAACTAAACAAATTCAAAAGAAAACCTAAGCACCACATCCACTGACAAACCTGAAAAGTCTGACAAAACAAAAAGATGATTATCATTATTGCAAATTCAATCACATATTTAGAGTTGGAGAGTTTTGAATGCTCCCAATGTCTCAATACCCCCACCCCCCCCATGCATTTTTAGTATGAAGCCAACATGGTGGCAAAATTATTTCGAAGCCTCAATGCTGAAACCACGTTGCCTCCAAAGTCTCCAAAAACACATCCCTACGGTGACAGACACAGGAAGAACAGGATGTGGACAACGACCGGGTGGAGGCGATCATTGTGACGGGGCGAGTACGCAACTACACGGAAATTAGAGGACGATGTGTTGAGGGGGCATACCAACATTCAGCCAGACCTGGGCTAGATGACATGGAGCAAACAGAGGACGACAGGAGCTCGGCGACGGCCCTACCTGTCCCCGTCCTCTTCACCAGGGGGGTCTGCCGCGTCCAGGCTGTGCCAGGGGCCCTTCCCTCTCAGCATGGCCACCAGGACGATCCCAAAGTGTTTCCCGTGAGGTGCTAGAGGGAGCACGGCGGTCTGAACACACGGCAGGTTGTGAGACAAACTCAGAGTGTGCACGGTTTTTGCCCTCCGGTCTGGACCCTATGACAGGCAGTCATGCTGGTGTAAAGGTCTCTCGTTTATGGCTATGTTGCAAAAGTCAAGTGTTGGGAAGGCAGAGGCACCAACACAGTATTGAGTGCTGTACGTGCTCATAAATAAACACACATAACAGTCCCTCCTTCTGAGAATGTGTCGTCAGCTGTTACCTTGGAACCACCTCGGTTTTCAATGACACTGGGCTTCAGCGGACGATGGTCATCTAGAATGACTCAAGGGGACTTTGACAGAAAGCCAACAGTACAATGAGCATGTTAATGGTAGGCTTTGTCACCTGACGCCGTCCTAAAGAGACCCAGAACACACGTGAACAATGGCGCCTGCTAAAAGGGACGCAACGCATCAGTGACCAGAGTCACGACACGTCAGCGCCTATAATGTTAGAGAAAAATAGTATTATTGCAATTGTTTCACACGGATTCACAGGTAGGCAACCACGCTGGAGTAGGCTCAGGCTAAGGTCTTGTTTTGCATTGAGCTACGTTTTCCGAGACGTATCGAAAGAGACGCCAGACAATTTTTTTGTGCTGCATATATACCGATAGCTCACGACGCCACTTTCCCAGGTAGTGAGCGCCACATTTTCAATAGAGCCCCCCCAGAGTTTTGCAAGTGTGAAAACAATCCCAACTGAATTGACTGTCTGTGACGCATATCGCTCAGTTGTCTACTGACAGCTACAATCCTGCATGGTATGTCTTAAACATGTCGGTGTAAAACTGAAACCCTGTGGAAACAATTATGACCACTAAGACAAGTCTACCTAGTGTTTTATTCTCTCTCTTGTAATGGAAATAAGCCCTGTGACTGGTCTTCTCCTTCCCCCAGTTTGATCCATGGGAAGAACACGTGACTACTCCTGGTCACTCAGAGGTTTGGTAAGCCTCCCGTAACAAGAGCTCATGGGAAAGGCTGCCAGACGGACAAATGCAAAAAAGGTGCTTCCTGTATGTGGTTCACGTTGCTTGGGTTAATTTAGCATAATAAAAGGAGCCGTCAAATGTTTGTGGCTGCAAACAAATACATCAACTGGCCTATCAGTTGATGAATTCCTTCACTATCAGGCCCTCTTGCCCATTATCAGGAACATTTGAAATGTAAATGACTTCACTTGAATGGCGAAAGGTTTGCTTTGGCAACAATAGAATGACTGATAAGAGTTTATGCAGTAAACTCACACACACTCCCATCACCACCACAACCCTGGCACCTAGATTAGACTTCGCTTCGAAGCTGGGAGTATTCTGTAGCCACAATGAGATGGAGCACCATATCATCTCAAGGCGTGAAAGGGACTGCTGTGAATAAGCTAAACAGTGCTAATGTGAGTTGACCAGAGGGAGGGCTCAGCTGGAGAGACACTGGGGAGCTCATGTTCACAACATGGCCTTTGCAACCGCCGCCACGGAATTTCTCTTCAAGGAGAAAAGACCTACAACAAAATTATTTTAAAAAGCTATAAGCAACAAGTAGTTTGGGATAAGAGTGTATGCTAAATTACAAAAATGTATTTATAAAAAATAAAAAAAACTTCCTTTGTCTAAATGACAGGGGCTGTGAAATACAGCAGTTCATCTAGGAAATGTTGCCAGGAAAAGAACAGCATAGTGCCATCAAGTGGCCAACAGCAACAGTTCTACAGTCCAGATCTACCATCATCCAATCGCATGGCAGTGAAACCAAAAGATCAGTCGACATCTGGTCTTTTCCATACTTCCTAAAAGACCCAGTTCTCAAACACACAAAAGGGGAAGCGGGATAGAGCTTCTCCCACATTGCGGTACTGCTAGCAAATAGTTTGTCAGGGTAACTCCCAAGTCCATATCAAATCTGGTCTATCAGAATGGGAATCAACTAGACTACTCCTTCTATATAGCAACACCAAGCGGATTGTGCCACAAGCTATTCAACAACGAAACAACCTCGAACCCCACTGATGGGCAAAATCAGAAACACAGCAACTCCCAAGTGATGTGGACAGCGAGGGCTCAGGGAAGAATCCTGGCTCGGCACCAGGACAACAACAGGACGGGGCGCCTGAAGCCAGCGGCGCAACGCCAGGGCACACAGTGCGTTTGTGAGCGTCATGCCGCCACTGCGTTCGGGGCTTTCGCCACTTCCCCTGTGGGCAGCTGCCGGGAAACAGAAGGGCATTCTTCTTATTCAAAAGACAATTCAAGAGAAGTCACACCACCAGACAGGATATTCCCACCCGACACTCGCAACACAGTAATTAAATCGAGATCTGTTCGCTCACTGCAGGGGGATCGGCTATATCTGAAGGTTTCACAGGAACTGACACCAGCACAAGGTTGTCTGAACAAAATCCAAACAGTACTGTTCAGAAGCGTGTAAAGACATGGGGATTGTTTGGAGAGACAGGTATGTGCATGTCACCAGCCTGATGTGACTGGCTGACAGAGGGACTACAGTGAAAAAGAAAATAGCAAATACACTTTGACTGTGACGAAGCCTCGCAGCACTCATTAGCACAAAGTTGAGAGTCGACACCCACATGCTGTTAACTATAACCCAGGCTGCAGATGTGGTTTTCACCCATTTAACGGAGTCAGGCTTACTTCCTTTTGGATGCTTAACGGTTGGTAACGTATAATAAGCAGCCAGGGACAGTCCTTTAAGGGGCCAAAATGGACACCTGGACTGCAGCCCCTCCCGGCTTCACTATCATTACAAGTCGTCTACAGATGGGTGACCCCTGCCCCAATGTCACTTTCACAAACCTTAGCTCGCTCGTTTACAGACTTACAGATAGTAGGCCAGGGCCAATAAGGGCTTGTCTTATTGGGGACTAAGGGCTCCTTTGCATTACGCTAGACCTATCAAAGACTCAAGATATCGATGGCTTGACATTTCCAGGTAGCGTGCGCCATATTTACGAGGGCCCCTCCCACCCAAGTGTGAAGACAATTTTACTAGAACTGTATCAAGTGTTTCACGCATATAGTTCGAATTTCTCTCTTAAATAAGACCTAGCATTGTCGTTTCCATAGTGTTTGAATGTACACAGACGTGTAGGACTGTGTCAGTTGCATAATGTAAACAAGTGGGGGGGGGGGGGGGGGGGGTGTGGACTGGGCTTAAACTGTGACCTTACAGAGCTGATTTAAATGAAGATGCCATATTCTTATCCGGGATGTAAGCCATATGCTCCCATGTATGTGCGCAAACCCGGTCCATCATCAAGTCTATGGAAATTCTTAGAGCAGGATCACGCCCGCCATCAAGAGAAATAAATAGTGTAATTCTGACCCACATATGAGGTAATGAGTTCCTCTGCTAGAGGCGATGAAGAGATTACGAACTGTCCAGAAGAACCTGCTAATTGGGACGTGTAATAACAGACCGATGTACCCAGTCCGTTTGCATTAAGCTCAACAAAGACCCATTCTTTTTAGCTTACATGGTGATGTAATGCCACATATGGGCTTGTTTTAAAAGTAAACGATCTTTTTTCTTTCTTTGACTGTAGGCCTAGTTATTGACGCACCTCGAGTGCAAGCATAATATAACGTCTGTACAATGTTTGGGTGTTAACTGTACATTGTAACGACAGTTCAAGTTCAGCAATTCATGTTGCCAATTTCCCCTGTGAAACAACCATCTTGTTATGTTGTATCACCGCGAAACCAAGCATCATCTGAGTAATATTAGGAACACAAGTAATTATAAAAGCTAAATATGAATTCATGATGCCGGTTAATTTTATCTGGAAGTTCAATGCGTCAAAATACATTTTGCCAAATTCATTACCTCAAATTAAGTTATGCTGTTCGTAGTTGCAAAGACAGTGGTTATTTTTTCGTGATTCCAACCATCATGAGAAACTGTAAAAAATGCTTAGCTTTAAAAAAAAAAAAAAAAAAAGTGTTCAATAATTAACTTCGCTGGCGAGACTTCGCCAAGCAAAACAGCAGCTGACGAACTAATTAAATGCCAGCGTGTTATGTTAGCCCAGCAAAAGCAAAAGTACCTTCATTGGGCTGTTAGCGTTAGCAACACCAGCAACTAATTGAATAACCTAAACATTTCGTGCCACGAAAGTACAACATAAAAAAGTAATACGATAAAGACGTTTACTGCAACAATACTAGTCACATACAATTGTCAACACTAATGAATTCAAAACGATGATATTTCTCTCTTTATAAGAAACAAGCTAGCTATCTGGTTAGCACATCATCAGTTGGTATGTGCTCTAGAGGTTTTTCAGGACAGTTATCTTTACCTTTCTTTCATAAAGTGCTTGATTCTGACGATTGCCTTTTCATCAATCTTCCTTAAGAAGGTTTTCAATCTATCTCTCTTGTTTTCAAGCATTCTTCCTCCAACCGGTGTTCGGGTCTCACTCGCAGCTCCGCTCCACCGGAGATGTTACACGCCAACTCTAAGGATTTGTTCAGCTTCTCCTTTTTTCTCTGACTCCATCTATGATGATTAGGGAAATGATCTTAAATCGGACCAAGCATAACGGCCAATGAGAAGACAAGGCAAGTTAGAAAAAATAGTCATGTCAGGTAAATCCTCCAATCAAAACGAGATACTTCACAGTCTTTCTCCGCCCATTGCCTTTTAGGGATAACCACACCCTCTTTCTTGTGGCATCAAAATGAGAGGATGACCCTGAGATTGAACGGTCGAGATCGCTTCCAGAATTATTCTTAAACATATGACTATGTTGACAACATGCATCCTAGAAAACCACACCTATGGTTTGTTGTCTGTAGCACGTGTTTCACATTTGAGCCAGTTTGAGAGCAGTTGAACATACTCCTACTGTTTTTCTTCATTTAATGTATAATAATTCAGTGATTTAATACTGTATCTTCTGTAACATGGCAATTTGTTGAGAGATACAAAATTATTTATTATACATTTAGAGAGTGTGACAAGACAATACTAATAATATTATTAATCCATAGTGTATAGTGAATGTTCTTAACCAACATGGTCCTGAATTGCTTAGAGGGACATTTGTATATGTGCTTCACCAAACATTTATATTTTAAGGCAACCTAATGGGGGTACCAGGTCCAACACATGCTGTAATATCTGAATGGTTCAATCAAGGTGGATGAAAATACCCTTAAATCTAAGCTAAAATTCCACATTTCAACTCCATAGATATTGTATAATTTCAAATCTACAGTGCAGGAATTCAGAGCCACTGTTCCCTGTTCATACATTTGGAATTCAATGTATGGTATATTCACACAGCCTGTGATTACATTTCGGTCATCTAGCAGTATGAAGACAATGCCCTCTAAAACTCTGCCTCCAAAAGCAATTACATGTGATGCCACAAAAAAAGACAGTGGCTAAAACAGGCTATCAGCTGCACTGCACCCGAATTGCTCATGAATTTACGATAATGACTACAGGGGTAGTGAATGGACTAAAGACTAGTGATTAACACTACTGCAGAAGCAGTCAATAAGTCTGTTGGTGACTTTTGTCATTCGACCACAGGCCATTTTCCGGACACACTGGGTTGGACCACTACCCACTGGCTGTCACTCTCCCTTCCCCCACATCTTGTCATACAACAACTGCAGCACCAAATGGTCAATATGACACACCCTAACACTTTCCCCTCACTCTGTCCTTTTGTAATTTACCATGACACATTACTTGCCATTTATTTAATTTCTCATCATCATTTTCAAATGAATACTTGAGAATAAAACACAGAAAGTGATACTATTCTGAGGGAATTTCAGGCATTCAAAAAGGTTTTTTCAGTAGTCCAGCTATATTTCCGATCCGCCTCTACACATCAGAACAGAGGAAGCATTGTGATGCCACATGATAACCAAGCAAACATGCCACCCTTGAGAAATCAGGATGTCCAGCCTCTGATAAAACCCCAAGACCGGCTGTTCAAGAAAACAATGTAGTCGTATGGAGAGTATTAGGAAACCAAGCAGTTCTAATCACTGAGTAATTTTAAAGACACTGAGAATTATCCTTGATGGAAGGTGCTGCTAGTAGTGAACAGGAAGGTACAGAATGCACAAGCCTACACACACATAGTAGACCCACATCTATCCAATGGATGGTGCGTTATAAGTCAATGGAATATGAGAGGGGAATATACTGTATGATGTACATTCATTTACAGACACATTTTCAGTGCCGTGTCCTCTGTTAACTATCGGGAGAGTGGGTATTTTTTCTTAGTACCAAAATATGGAAAACAATGACAATAATTCGAAAGCACAGTGCAAGCGTTGCTATTTTGATGCAAGATTTGTTGAGTTTTTAGTGAAATAAAGTGTGGTTATTCAATAAATTCACTAAAATAAAATGTTTACTTTTTTACCTCTTAGTACCCCATATCTGTGGTAGCTGAGCCGATGATTTCAATTTCAGGTGTCTACTGCCTGCATGTTGGCTGGCTTTGCAAAGCAAACAATATCAATCATGAAAAACTTTAATGCTCACTGAAAGCCAAGACTCCACAGATCATAAGGATATCTTATTTGGCTGCATGTGACCTTTGATATATTGGTCATATATATCGATCAAGAGCCACAAGAGTAAAAAAAAAAACGTAGCCTCCTAATTGATCATTTATACAGATCCATGTAATCACTTTTACATCAAAGATGGCTTCTCAAGGAGTCAAAAAGAAAGTAAAAACAAGAATATTCAACAGGGAACTAAAATGAAGCCTGCTAAGTAGGTATACATTTACCAACATAGAGGCCTTGAATGTGATAATCAGACACTTGACGAGAAGGAATCACATTTTATTACTCAGGCATGGAAGACAAAAAACAGCTGAAAAACATTTCCTTTTAGATTCAGAGCTACATTTTGAACCAATCATTAGTAATATATCCCTTAGAGCTTTTCTGAGGAACATTGCCATGATGCCTTTTCTCACAGAAATTAATCCATGCTTTTGTTACTAGCTGACTAGATTACCCTTATGCTCTCTTGTCTGCTCTGACCAAAAAAGCCAATGGTTAAAACCTGTGAAAGGTTGCAACACGTGTCGGGTACTAAGCAACACTAGACTCAGAGCCTACATTTTATGGTTTCAAAAGTCCCTACATTAGCAGCCTGTAAGTAAAAAAATTGGTTCTAAGAATATCCTGTTTGGCTTTTAGTCACTTCACAAATGCTGAGTTTAACAAAGATATTGAGCATATGAATCATAGAAATATATTTGCTTTCATGGTTTTATTGACCTATAGCATAGCAAACACTGGCCAATGTAAATAATAATAACATATGACGGGCACTCCTGAGAAGTCAGAGAGTTTACTGGAAGGAATTATTTAAAATGTGTCTTTACGTTGGATTGCATAAGTACTTTTCACATGCTGTTTTGGTACAATGTGGAATCGAAAATATTCTATTGGGATTATTTCACTTCCATTAACACAACAAAAAGGGAACTCAAATGTAAAGAAGGGGAATTTGAATTAAAACCACTGTCTGTTGGATGGCCGATACCTGGTAGAACCACGTTTGACAGCAACTACAGTTGCATGTCTTTGAACATCTGGTTACAGCAGGGCCCATTCTTCTTTGCAAAATTGCTCAAGTTCTCTCAAGATTTATGGGTCAGCTTCTCCAGAAACTTTCTCAACTTGTGGTGAAAGCTCCTTGGTCTTCAAGATGTGTTTTGTTGGGATATTCTCTCTGCCATTTGCCTTCTTTGCATATTTAGAACTGCCATTTGTACTTGCATTTGCCTTCATTGCACATCTATACATCCCACTTGCAACACATATTATATTAAATACTTGTACATTTTCTCCCCTATTTGCACTTCTGGCTAGATGCTAACTGCATTTCGTTGTACTGTACTTGTGCTGTTCAATGACAGTAAAGTTTAATCTAATCTAATCATACTCCAGAGCCTTCTGGAAATAGGTACATTTCATCTCAGATCACGTGACACTTTCATTTCACACAGGTGGACTTATCATCAGATTTCTGAGGGCAGTTGGCTACACCCCCACTTCTTTAAGTGTTTCACACAAATGCTCATGCATTCAGGACATTTATTTTATTTGTGGTTGTTAAAAAACACAGCATTTTCTTTCCAACACAAACTTTATTTAATACCCTATTGGACAGTGAAAAAAAGTCCCAGTTAAATAAATGTAATGTTCAAAATTGAAATGCAAGAAAAACCATAAACAATTGTGTGGGAAGAATACTTATGCAATCTATTGTGTTTTTATCGCAGGTGATGAGAACTTAAGAAGACAGCCCATGGATACATTTTACACATGATGAGAACTTTAAAAGACAGCCCACGGATAAATTTTACACATGATGAGAACTTTAAAAGACAGCCCATGGATATATTTTACACATGATGAGAACTTAAGAAGACAGCCCATGGATATATTTTACACATGATGAGAAATTAAGAAGACAGCCCATGGATACATTTTACAGACGGTCTTACAGTTTTGTCTGTCAGTTAACTTATACTGTACTTCCGTTCAGACCATGGTTCTTTCAACTGCGACGTGCCCTGTATAAATGTCCTTAGAGAAGATTATATCAGACACTGTAAAAAGGAAATTACATTGGTCATGACTTAGAACACCCAAAGAGTAAATACATCTCTTTGCCTAGTAACAGTAACCTTGGGATAAAAGACTCTGTGACCCAGAAAAGGCCAAGTGTAGCCACAGCATCTGCAGAAATGCAAGGTTAAGCATGTCTACAAAAGTTTCTACAAAACCTTTTGTCAATCCATTGTGAACTGGATAAATATAACTCTAAATGCTGATCCTCTGAAAGCAACGGAATATGACTGTATATCACAGGTATGAGGAAATGTTCCATTTTACAGTTCTAACAATGTTGGAAACTGATCTACAACAACAATAAAGATCCCCAGGGGTTTTAGGTACAGTTGTGTTCATAAGTTTGCATACTCTGGCAGAAATAGTGAAACTTTGGCATCGGTTTGGAAAATATGATATGATCATGCAAAACAACTGTCTTTTATTTTAAGCATAGTGATCATATGAAGCCATTTATTATCACATAGTTGTTTGGCTACTTTGAAAATCATAATGATAACAGAAATCACCCAAATGGCCCTGATCAAAAGTTTACATACCCTTGAATGTTTGGCCTTGTTACAGACACACAAGGTGACACACACAGGTGAACATTTAAATTAAAGGTGAATTTCCCATATCTGTGGCTTTTTAATTGCAATTAGTGTCTGTGTATAAATAATCAATAAGTTTGTTAGCTCTCACATGGATGCACTGAGCAGGCTAGATACTGAGCCATGGGGAGCAGAAATGAACTGTAAAAAAACCTGGGTAACAAGGTAATGGAACTTTATAAAGATGGAAAAGGATACATAAAAAAATATCCAAAGCCTTGCAAATGCTAGTCAGTACTGTTCAATCACTTATTAAGAAGTGGAAAATTCTGGGATCTCTTGATACCAAGCCAAGGTCAGGTAGACCAAGAAAGATTTCACCCAAAACTGCCAGAAGAATTGATTGGGATACAAAGAAAAACCCACAGGTAACCTCAGGAGAAATACAGGCTGCTCTGGAAAAAGAGTGGTTGTTTCCAGGAGCACAATATGACAATACTTGAACAAAAATGAGCTGCATGGTTGATTTGCCAGAAAGAAGACTTTACTGCACCCAATGCCACAAAAAGGCCCTTTTACAATATGTCCGACAACACCTTGACACGCCTCAGCTTCTGGCACACTGTTATTTGGAGCAACAAGACCCCAGATGTTTTTTGGTTAGCTCTGAATGTTTTTTGCTTAGCACTAGATGTTTTTTGTTAGCTCAGAAGTTTTTTTGGTTAGCTTCAAATGTTTTGTGAGTGGAAATAAACAGATGAATGGTTACAGTATATACAAAGGTCAGAGCCATTGCTGGCATTTCCAGATTCAAGAAAGACATAGAAGACCTTTGTGTCTTCCTCCTAGGAGTTGTTGAGAAAAGGCCCAACGTGTACGGAACCACGGGACACGCTGGGAATATTCCCAATTTATATATTAATCATTTATATTAATCTAATGCAAAAGAATGACGTGGTAACATCATCGAACACATGCACTGCTAATTTCAGATATAGTATAAACAATGATTTATCAATGATGACATTACGTTTTATATCAGCTGTCATAAAAAGCAATGTGATATGAAACAGAAGATTTATTGTGTATCCACGGCTCTCTGTGGGGTCATAGAGGTCAACCTGACTTTAATATTATTTTAATTAATGAGGACTGAGAGGGATTTCTGGGCTCTAGTGTCTTCTTTTCCACCAACACCAGGTCAGTGTCTTCATACCGCCAACACCAGGTCAGTGTCTGTCTACCGCCAACACCAGGTCAGTGTTTTCTTACCGTGAACACCAGGTCAGTGTCTGTCTATGACCAACACCAGGTCAGTGTCTGTCTACCGCCAACACCAGGTCAGTGTCTGTCTACCGCCAACACCAGGTCAGTGTTTTCTTACCGTGAACACCAGGTCAGTGTCTGTCTATGACCAACACCAGGTCAGTGTCTGTCTACCGCCAACACCAGGTCAGTGTCTGTCTACCGCCAACACCAGGTCAGTGTTTTCTTACCGTGAACACCAGGTCAGTGTCTGTCTATGACCAACACCAGGTCAGTGTCTGTCTACCGCCAACACCAGGTCAGTGTCTGTCTACCGCCAACACCAGGTCAGTGTTTTCTTACCGTGAACACCAGGTCAGTGTCTGTCTATCACCAACACCAGGTCAGTGTCTGTCTACCGCCAACACCAGGTCAGTGTTTGTCTACCGCCAACACCAGATCAGTGTTTTCATATCGCCAACCCCAGGTCAGTGTCTTCATTCCGCAAACACTAGGTCAGTCTCTTCACACCGCCAACACCAGGTCAGTGTCTTCACACCGCCAACACCAAGTCAGTGTCTTCATTCCCGCCAACACCAGGTCAGTGTCTTCATACCCGCCAACACCAGGTCAGTGTCTTCTTCCCGCCAACACCAGGTCAGTGTCTTCATACCCGCCAACACCAGGTCAGTGTCTATCTACCGCCTCCAGGTGTCACTGTTTGGACGACATTTCATGGACTTGGTTGGAGTTTTGTGACATGACTGGAAATGTGCCGTCCGGTTCGAATAGTCCTTTTGACTTCCCAAGCAGACATTAGAGATTTTGTTGCATAAGACGTTCTCAGTGAAGACGGCTGAACAGATGTGATGTGTTTTGTTTGCCGTCTGCCCTGGTCTCCGGTGACAGTGTTACACATTTGACCCCCGATTTGGGGCGTCGGGTTTCCACCTGGCAGCTTCTGGCGCTGCCGTTACCTGGTTACTCTCATTACTAATTCAGCAGAACCCAGGGCCCCAGCTTAGGGGGAGAAGGATCTCTGGTGAGCCAGGGCAGGGTGCTCCACGACTCACGGAGGACCATGCCAGAGCTTGAGCCGATGCAGAAAGGAGAGGAGATGAGTCCTCAAGCGCAGGACAGCCACAAGGCCGGAGGGCCAGGAGCCGAGGAGGAGGACAGGAGCCAGGCCCAAGGGGGCGTGGAGCCTTCAGCTCCGCCGCTGCCCCCCTCAGACCCACCTCCACCTGGCCCACCTGACTACCCGAGGCCCAGGCTTGTCTTCCACACCCAGCTGGCCCACGGCAGCCCCACAGGCCGGATCCATGGTTTCACCAACGTCAAAGAGCTGTACGCCAAGATTGCTGAGGTGTTTCATATCTCCCCCTCTGAGGTACAGTAGACTGAGCTTTGATAGTTTATGTTGGTTATATAAGAGTTTAATTCAATCTTTTGTTTTTATAATTCTTGTTATTGTCATATTGATAAAATAACATATTTAATTTTAAAGCAATCTGGCCTGTATAGCTGCACACAAATCAAAACCCATTAAAAACGTCAGACAGAATGCACTACAATTAAAAACATACATGTCACATTATTTTGAGTCTAGAGTTATTTGGGGAGGTGTGGCGCGACAAGTTAGCTAAGACTAGTATAGCACACACTATAACAGGCGTATTTAAATCTTAACCTACGAGGTCCACAGCCTGCTGGTTTTCTACCTTATCATTAATTGCACCCACATGGTGTCCCAAGGTTTGCTTTGGAAAAATGGGGTGGAACTGGCTTCAAGGTCCAGATTTGAATACCACTGCACCATAAGATCAGATCATGATGTGATCAAGTGACATGAATGTATAAATATCTTAATGCGTCTCCTTTTGTTGTTTATGCTGAAGCTCTACAGAATTGTAGACTGAACATGAACTTGGTGTGTTAGTCTGAAATTACACTTTCTTATATACTACACAATGATTTGCTTAGAGATAATATACATAGTGTATTTTGAAAATAATTTCCATTAAATTTGTCTAGAACATCCCATTCCAGAGTTGGCTAATGAGTGTGAGGCTACTAACTAGTGTTTCATGTCTTTAATATTTAACAACTGTGTGAGGATGACCTTCTATGCTGTCATAAAAGCTGGACAAACTCACATATTGTCCTTGAGAGATATCTACTGATCTGGAACAATAAACCCAGTGGGTCACGGTTGTCCGAACTGCAACTTCTTGCTGCTTCAATGCCTTCACAGTTGACAGAAAGATAGGGATTATCAAAGGTAGGTCAGGTGAATGATATGTGATAGTTTAAGGTGGAGATGGTAGAGCTGTATCTGTACTTCTTTACCAACAGACTCCCACTATTCCTTTTGCACATCTTGATAACATTTGTTCCCTTCTATTTTATATTTGCAATACATTTAGAACAATTTGCACATTGTTTTTCACATTTTGACATCAGTGGCAAAACCCCCAAACTAAATCAATTTGGACTTAATGTCCTAACACAATAAAATCTGAAAAGCCAAAGGGGGGTGAAGTCTTGAGAGGGACTGTAAGGTAATCATCTAGTTGGTCTCCCCCGTTCTTGGGGAACTATAGAAAGGCCAAAAGGCTAACCACCCCCACCTTGCACTACGTTATGTAAATCAGGTGATAAATCAGGAGAAAAGGAGGGAAGAAGCTTTTGTTTATCAGCCTTTCTAATCAGCCTTTATATGCCAGATGGTTCAAACCCTGAATGCTGGCATTTCAGACAGCATACCACAGGTATTACAAAACAGTATGGATTTTCTGTTCTAATATTGTTGGTAACTAGTTCATAATAGCAATAAGGCATCCCCAGGGGGTTGTAGTGTATTGCCATTATAGCACGGCTCTATTGGCAAATCTGACCTTAGAACAGCTTTTAGCCATGGAAGCCTTCACACACTGCTACTCTTCAGGAACAAGATTGTCTAGTCCAGACAAGGTCACAAAATGGCCACATGATAAGATTCCTGGGTGATTCTGTGTCACAACACTGCCCTCTGCTGTTGAAATGTTGTACTAACATTATATAGTTTATAGAGTTTTAGCCCCTGTTGTTGCAAAAAACCCTCAGAAGTATTTATCTTAATTTACAATTTGAATAAGCTAATATACAGTAAGCAATTGTTAAAATTGACCATGTCGCTGTAATTAAAAGTGACACCTGATTATGTAAAAAAAAATTTAACTAAATTGTAAACACATTTAAATGATTCACCGTTTGACCTGAGAACAAAAATGTTTGCAGTTATTCGACAAGTTAAGATTCACTTTGTCTTAAACCTTTTCTACCTACCATGAACATGATTCTGTCTCCTGGGATACCAACAACCCTGCTGTAATTCTACACAGATTAAAATGTTTGATTTCAAGACATTTCTCTAGTCCATTTCTGAAATGTATTTAAATTAGAGGAATTGGGTCAATTTAATTATTTGACTACAGCTATGGAGGTGGCTGGTGCCTTAAAAAGATAAATGTTTGAATAATGGATGCTTTCGAAGGAATAACAATAGGTCATTATTAGTACAACCCACCTGTATTTTCTGCTGATACAAGGTCATCTCTCTCTGTTTCTGTGCATTTAGATCCTTTTCTGCACCCTGAACTCCCACAAGGTAGACATGCAGAAGCTATTGGGCGGTCAGATTGGTCTGGAAGACTTCATCTTTGCCCATGTCAGGGGGGAGGCCAAAGAGGTGGAGGTCACCAAGACAGAAGACGCCCTTGGGCTGACTATAACGGACAATGGAGCAGGATACGCCTTCATCAAGGTAGACAGTGTCATCCAGAGCAACTTAAAGTAAACTGTAATAAATCGTCCTACTGAAACACATTATAAAAGTGAAAATACAAACAATAACTAATGACGGAGGCAGAACATGGGCCCTGCACCCACCACGGGCCCTGCACCCACCACGGGCCCTGCACCCACCACGGGCCCTCCACCCACCACGGGCCCTCCACCCACCACGGGCCCTGCACCCACCACGGCCCCTCCACCCACCACGGGCCCTGCACCCACCACGGGCCCTCCACCCACCACGGGCCCTGCACCCACCACGGGCCCTCCACCCACCACGGGCCCTCCACCCACCACGGGCCCTGCACCCACCACGGGCCCTGCACCCACCACGGGCCCTCCACCCACCACGGGCCCTGCACCCACCACGGGCCCTGCACCCACCACGGGCCCTCCACCCACCACGGGCCCTCCACCCACCACGGGCCCTGCACCCACCACGGGCCCTGCACCCACCACGGGCCCTCCACCCACCACGGGCCCTCCACCCAACCTGGGCCCTGCACCCACCACGGGCCCTGCACCCACCACGGCCCCTCCACCCACCACGGCCCCTCCACCCACCACGGGCCCTCCACCCAACCTGGGCCCTGCACCCACCACGGCCCCTCCACCCACCACGGGCCCTCCACCCACCACGGGCCCTACACCCAACCTGGGCCCTCCACCCACCACGGGCCCTCCACCCACCACGGGCCCTCCACCCACCACGGGCCCTCCACCCACCACGCCCCCCCCCCATAGCTACACCCGTGCCCACAATCCTTTTACAGCTGGCTGATCTCATAACAAACACTGTGTGGGGTCAGGTGAATAATAATAATAAATATTTATAACACTTCATATTAACAACTCAAATAGTAACAGGAAGAGCTGCCATGAGCTTCAAAACTCCACTGACCACTACTGAATAGCTGTAGTAAGCTGTAGGATTTGACTTATTTACTACTAACATCAATTGGTAAACTATTTTGCTATTTTCATGCAAAACACTGTAACATTCTACTTACGTATCTGAAGTAATGGATTACCTACACATTACCTAATCAACATGCATCAACAATTCCACACAATTACTATAAGGTTCCTACACATTAATAACTACACAATTCCAACAACTCTGCTAATAGTTCCTCCAAACAATGGTTCTGTGTAATAACTAATTAATACTCTCTTATGTCTGGGAACTAATCCAATCGGTTTCGGTTTGTTGTTGTTGCATCTCTTCCTGAGATAGCTCTTCCAGTTAAAAATATTTAGTGTCATAATCAATCTCATCTAATCCTTACTCCAGCTGCGGTTCTCACTGTAGTTTGAGGCTACTGATTAAATATTCACATTTTGGGTTATCCTCAACCTGGCTGGATTTCAAATGGAAATAAAAACACTTTGCATGGAAAAATAGTGGTTGATTCAACATTCAATTGTATTAGGCATTCAGCTGTGTGTGAGTTTGCTTTAAATATGTTTTATACAGCAGTAGAGGAAATTGCAGTATATTCTCTTCACAAGAGAGAATGTCCTATACAGACATAAAACCCAGAGGGTTAGTCTGTAGATAAAGGTCAGAGGAAAAGAGTATTAACACATATCAGTGGGGAACAGAATAGGAATTATAGCGCATGATGTACCATTTACTTAAACGCCATCTTTTTCTTCTTCCACAGAGGATAAAGGAGGGCAGCACCATCGACCGGCTGAAGTCTGTGTGCGTGGGCGACCACATCGAGGCCATTAACGACCAGAGCATAGTTGGCAGTCGACACTATGAGGTGGCCAAGATGCTTAAAGAACAACCGAGAGGCGCTCCTTTCACACTGCGGTTGGTCGGGCCCAAGAGAGCCTTTGGTGAGTGACTTTTGGACGGAGTGTAAACATCTTGTTCCCTTAGGATCCCCTGTAACTGCTGCCCGGGGCCCTGGGGATTCTTCCCGAGCTCCAGACTAGTGGAAATGTTTTGGAGGAGACCTTTCATTTTTGTTCAGAATATTTTTTATTAAACACGGCAAAATGAGGGCAGTAGAGGAATGGTAATTAAAATCATGCCAGATGTCTGGTGTTGATTGAACAGGTATGAATGCATTCCAAGCCATCCCCACAGTTTTCTGCGTGGATTTCAGTGCTTATTTCCTGTTTCTGCCTTGTGTAGGTGACATATGTAGAAGGTAGTGTGAAAGGATGAAAAGGGAATACAACATCCCTTTCAGACCAAGCCGGAACGTCGCCATTTCGACGAGAGTGGAGGAGAAATTTGGCGGTGTGACCCAATCACAAGGTTTCACAGAGATGAGTGGGAGCACACTTGCTTTGCTTATTGCCATTTCTGGAAAGCTGCATGACCAGGTTGTTACTTGTGTCGGCTTCCAAAAAGCATCTTTGGCAGAAACCTGCAGTAATATGCGCCTTGCAAACCTGTCCAGCGAGGCTCAACATATAGTGTGTGTGGACTGGCGAACACTGCCTAGCTAGTTAAGTTAATAGCCAATAACAAACGGTGTAGTTATACATACCAAGCCAGTGTCAGCCAATACTATGAGCCCAGCTGGATGATGTCACTAAAAAGACCAATGGCACCTCTCAGAAGTCCGGTCTATCGCAAGGCTTGTATAAAAACATTGGAGAACATTTACAAACGGTGACCATATAAACATCACCACATTTGTATCTGAAAGAATCCCACAACAGCACCACAATTCCTATCTAAAAGATAAACCAATTAAATTGAAGAGGGGCATGTTTTAGTCCAATCAAACCGAGGTCTGGCACTTAAGATCCTTCAAACAGAGATACTAGTACATTTGCAAATGCAGGAAGAGGTTTTCTAACATACATCATTTAAAAAATGTATTTGTTTTTATTTTTCCCTCAGCAAATCAAAGGAGGCAAAGACTGCTGGTATGCAGATCCCTACGGGGTTTGTCCAATGCTCTCCCCATTGCTCAAAAGTATAATCAACGTTAGTTTAGGTTCAACTTTGTCATTGAACAAGTAAAAGTAGAGTACAACGAAATGTCGTTAGCATCTAGAAAAGAAGAGCAGTACAAATGGCAATACTAAATGTGTAATTAAGGCAAATAGTGGAGGGCAGAAAATGTATGAAGTATAGTGTATGTTACTAGTGGGATCATAGTTGTGCAGGTACTGTCAGAAACACAGGGTTAGAACCAGTGTGAGAACTGGAACAGATCAAAATGGTGAACCCAAATGCAGAAAACCAGATGACAGTTCTGTGCAATGTCTGCAAATATTTTATTGGATGAAAAGGAATGTCCAAACTGTCATTGGAAATATCCAAAATGTAAACTCTAAGAAATGTCAAAGCTCAAAGTCAAGAAAAAAACAAAAAGAACCATACCAGTTTCACAAGGTAGCTATAGAATCCAGATGAGGCACAGCAAAGGATAGACCTAGACTTGGTCATGGCACTGGAAACACTGAGCAAATTACTCAGGAGAAGGGTGACTTACATAGACAAACATGCAACAAGGCACAGGTGACAACAATAGGACATAATGACAGAGACTGAAAACCAAAAAGAGATACAATGGGGCCCCTAGTGGCCAGAGATATGTCCAAAACCCTGACAGGTACAGATGGCAATTGTGCACCTGGGATGCAGAGATAGCAGCAATGAGGTCCCATAGGTAGACACGCGTATGTAACAACTGTAAAAATGCAAGCATGATGGCAATTCTAAATGTGCAAAGAAGCAAATTGAATGTGCAAGGTGCATGTGACACTGAAATGCAGGGATAGCAGCGTTGAGGTTACAGAGGCCAAGCTGAGGGTCTCTATTATTGAGAGTTGGAATTACATTAATCTAAGTTCAAAATGACACTTAGTTCATCTCAATAAACAAACTGGGCTATATTTAATGGGATTAAGATTAGAATGTTATTTCTCCAGGCTGAGAGAGAAATAACCACACTTTATCAATTGGCAGTGTGTTTGTGTCATGTGTCACGATCACACTGCCAACAGATAAAAAGTGTGGTTATTTTCAGACTCGATTCTGAATTAGTTGTCCGGAGTCATTGGTAATATATTTTCATCCATGACGAGGAGAGAAATGTGTCTGTATGACTCTACCTACACCGGACCCAACACTGATGAGTTGAGAGAGTATGACACGTCACAGGTTTCATGGGGAGAGTGCCCACAAAACAACAACCATGGCAAGCTGCATGATACAAATGTCTTAGTGTGATATCCAGGAGCGTGGCACAATTGCCTAAGTACCAAATATCTTTGTCTGCAAAATTGCTCAGAGTGCCCTAGATATTCCCAATTTATACTTTCTCACCTGCCCACCTATTTGTTTACATGACCTATAATCTCCTCATACTCACTTCACTGCAGTACTACCCCCCCCCCCCCCCCCCCCCCGAATAGCTAATACTACTCTGGGGTCGTTTAGTAGATGAAGGGGAGAAGGAGACAACTTGTGTCATTGTTTAAAATTCCGTCTGGTAAATGTTCGAGGCACGATCCTACACAGTTCTCCATTAAAGATACAGATTAGGTGACCACGAAACATCACAGAACCTGTGTCTAGGTTTGGTAGTCATGGAAGCCTGTCATGAAAGGCCCCAGTATGAGCTGAAACATGACAATGACCAGAGCATTTATATCCCCAGGCATTCAGTGACATACAGTGGGGAGAACAAGTATTTGATACACTGCCGATTTTGCAGGTTTTCCCCACTTAACATGTAGAGGTCTGTAATTTTTATCATAGGTACACTTCAACTGTGAGTGACGGAATCTAAAATCTAAAAATCTATTATCCAGAAAATCACATTGTATGATTTTTAAGTAATTAATTTGCATTTTATTGAATGACATAAGTATTTGATACATCAGAAAAGCAGAACTTAATATTTGGTACAGAAACCTTTGTTTGCAATTACAGAGATCATACATTTCCTGCAGTTCTTGACCAGGTTTGCACACACTGCAGCAGGGATTTTGGCCCACTCCTCCATACAGATCCTTCAGGTTTCGGGACTGTCGCTGGGCAATACGGACTTTCAGCTCCCTCCAAAGATTTTCTATTGGGTTCAGGTCTGGAGACTGCCTAGGACACTCCAGGACCTTGAGATGCTTCTCACGGAGCCACTCCTTAGTTGTCCTGGCTGTGTGTTTCAGGTCGTTGTCATGCTGGAAGACCCAGCCATGACCCATCTTCAATGCTCTTACTGAGGGAAGGAGGTTGTTGGCAAAGATCTCACGATACATGGCCCCATCTATCCTCCCCTCAATACGGTGCAGTCATCCTGTCCCCTTTGCAGAAAAGCATCCCTAAGGAATGTTATTTCCACCTCCATGCTTCACGGTTGGGATGGTGTTTTTCGGGTTGTACTCATCCTTCTTCTTCCTCCAAACATGGCGAGTGGAGTTTAGACCTAAAAGCAAAATTTTTGTCTCATCAGACCACATGACCTTCTCCCATTCCTCCTCTGGATCATCCAGATGGTCATTGGCAAACTTCAGACGGGCCTGGACATGCGCTGGCTTGAGCAGGTGGACCTTGTGTGCGCTGCAGGATTTTAATCCATGATGGCGTAGTGTGTTACTAATAGTTTTCTTTTAAACTGTGGTCCCAGCTCTCTTCAGGTCATTGACCAGGTCCTGCCATGTAGTTCTGGGCTGATCCCTCACCTTCCTCATGATCATTGATGCCCCACAAGGTGAGATCTTGCATGGAGCCCCAGACCGAGGGAGATTGACCGTCATATTGAACTTCTTCCATTTTCTAACAGTTGTTGCCTTCTCACCAAGCTGCTTGCCTATTGTCCTGTAGCCCATCCCAGCCTTGTGCAGGTCTACAATTTTATCCCTGATGTCCTTGTATCATTGTACGTCCTACGGCCACCATGGCCTTCGTGCCTCTGCTACAGTCAAAATCTCACGGTCAGCAGTTTGTTCATACGTTTATTTGTAGTTCGCAACTGAGAACAACAGACTAAATGCAGGCAAGCAAGACTTATTTAGCGCTTACCTGAATTAAACCTCTCTGAATTAAAGCTGAGAGATGAGAAAAAGAGCAGTCTGTACAGCCCAGTTAAGCCAAACACACCCAGCAGCACCCTCTTCTGGTCAGAGAAGAGAACTACAAATCTTCTCAGCTCTACATCCGGGCCCAGGTGGTTAAAACCTTTCAGAGAGGGTAATGTTGTTCAGTCTTCTGGTTTGTAGTGAATATGATTAAATGGAAATTGGAAAAAGCAAAACCTCTAAAAACATAGGACCCCCAACGCCTGTGTCAATGTGGTCGTAAAACTATGCACCGATGAGACTTTAGAAAAACAACATTAACCGGTAAATGTGTCCATAGCTATGCTATCTTGTCCAATCACATGGACAGAGGAAGGAAAGGCACATTGTTTAATCTTACTCACTGGGGAAAATCCCACCCCTTTTCAGTAAATGTGATGAGTTCTAGAACAGATTCGAGCACTGATTGTGGTACATTATTCTCTCCTTGTTTCATTCCCTGTTCCAACAGAATGAAAATACTCCCAGAAGCCATCATCTAATGTCATAGAAATGACGTGGGCTACTATGAAATTCCCATAAGGGGAACATGAATTGGGCGAGGCGTCTATTAATTTGTGTCCATTGCTTTGGAACAGTGCTCCATGTTTGTGAGTCCTGCCAACTCTATCCCTAGCATAACATAAAACACACATTTAAATGACAAATTCAACATGCATGTTGAAAGCATACGTTTCCACACAGATCTTCTTAATATTACAAATTGGTAGTCATGTAAATCTGCTGGTCAGGTCAAGTAGCCCATTATTTCGTCAGATTATGAATTTTGATTATAGTTTGGGGCACATTTGTCAGAGGCTTGGGAAGGAGTTGATTATACGACAAAGAAATGTGTTCATTTGTTTCTATTCTTTTGGATAACAGCATAGCATTCATGTGCATGTGTCAGTCGTTGACTCAACAAAGGGCCAAGGCCCCTCCTGGGTTTGATGTATACCATCATGACAACTCCAAGCTTTAAAACTACAAACCCGATTCCAAAAAAGTTGGGACACTGTACAATTGTGAATAAAAACAGAATGCAATGATGTGGAAGTTTCAAATTTCAATATTTTATTCAGAATACATCATAGATGACATATCAAATGATTAAACTGCGAAAATGTATCACTTTAAAGGAAAAAATAAGTTGATTTTAAATTTCATGGCATCAACACATCTCAAAAAAGTTGGGACAAGGCCATGTTTACCACTGTGTGACATCCCCTCTTCTTTTTATAACAGACTGCAAACGTCCGGGGACTGAAGAGACAAGTTGCTCAAGTTTATGAATAGGAATGTTGTCCCATTCTTGTCTAATACAAGGCTGTCCTTATCCTCTTTAGTCCGGATGATATGGCAAGTTTTCCAAAATGAACTTAAAATTTTTATTTGTCTGACCACAGAACACTTTTCCACTTTGCCACAGTCCAATTAAAATGATCCTTGGCCCAGAGAAAACGCCTGCGCTTCTGGATCCTGTTCAGATACGGCTTCTTTTTTGACCTATAGAGTTTTAGCCGGCAACGGCGAATGGCACGGTGGATTGTGTTCACCGACAATGTTTTCTGGAAATATTCCTGAGCCCATGTTGTGATTTCCATCACAGTATCATTCCTGTATGTGATGCAGTGCCATCTGAAGGCCCTGCATCACATACTGGAACAATCTCCAGTATGGTTTTCCGTCTGAACTTCTTTATGTGGTCTTTTGTCGGTTGATGTTGAAAAAACACATGGATGCTCTGGTTAGCCCTTGTGGCCTGACGTTTTAAAGGGTTTTGTCAGATCAATAAAGCACATTAGCTGAGTTGTGAACAGTATGTTACATTGCTTTCTTATGGCTGACACTCAGTGGCCAAAACTCTCCTTTCCAATATTTCTTCATCGTCCTTCATATACAGTAAGTCGATCTAATAACACCAACTTTTAACTGCACCAAAGTCATTGTCTGCTCCTTCTTTTGCTGACCAGCAGCAATTCTGCAGTTCTGACTCCGTTTGTCTGCCCTCAAGGTATTTTATTGATTTCCACCTTAATTCATATGCCTGAAAGTGGTTACTATCATAGTTTTCAGGAAAAATGTTGTCATAAAAATTCAGTGCTTCAGAATTCTCAACGGCTTTGCCAGTAAGTGTGACTGTTGCCATTTCTCTTTAATATGTTAACTGTGGCTATTTTGTTTGTGCTCACAGGAATGGCTGTTTTCTTCCTCTGTGTGTGTGTGTGTGTTTGTGTGTGTGTTTGTTTGTGGACCAGATATGATCGGCATGAGGACGAGGGCACCAAAGTCGAGCGAGGGCAAGATGGTGAATGGGAGAGAGACCCTGCGTCTGCGTTCTAAGGGGTCAGCCACAGTCCAGGAAGTGGTGAGTTACATTTCCCAAGCTAATGCTGAATGGACTACTGGCCACCCAAGACCCATGGAGTGGCGTACACAGACACACACTCTGCATTCTCACACGTACACACAAACACGGCCTTTGTCCTCATCCTGTCGACGACATCCCGTTATTTTCGGGAAAACACATTCACAGGGCCCCGACCTCGACATCCTCTATTAAACTTACTTCACTCGGATTCACTCAGGGCCCTGGCCTTAGGCTTTTCCCATCGCCGTGGCCTGGCGCTCGTCTCTCACCGGTCCAGACCAGTTAAGACAAGCTCAGCCTACTGACTCTTCATCAGCTGGTGTTTACTGTACTCAGCAATGGCATGTTTTATCAGTGAAAAGAACTGGGTGTTTCAAGTCATGAATCCTGACTGGCAGACAGTTTAGGTATATTATGTCTTAATGCACCCAAATCCCACATCTGCTCGGCCTTCTTTCCTTACTTATAGGTCTCACCATGTTTTCCTACCCTACTAACTTTTTGATGTCATAATTACGGCTTCCGACGGCAACTCCCAATGTGTTCCTATCTCACTGGATCGTTCTGTGTCATACTACAGAGACAGGAGATAGCCTCTTGACCTATGGACCGTTCTGGATAGGCCATGTCAGCTTCACTTACCTATTTACTTGTTTTCCTTGGTCCCAACAGCCGAATGAGTTTGAGGAGATGATCACCAGGAAGGTGGATGATCTACTGGAAAGCTACATGGGAATCCGAGATCCTGAGTTAGGTGAGATGGCTGTTCCCTGTCTTAGCGAGAATTGGCTATCGCATAAGACTTTACCAGTTTTTTGGCAATATGTTTGTATATTATTTTATTTATGAACATTAAAGTAAAACAAACAACACTTCAACTTTGCTGATGAAGCATTGATACTTTATGTTCTTCTAGAATCAATGGGTACATACTGTGACTTCCAGAATTATTGGCACCCAAGATAAAGATGAAACAAAGGCTGTGAAAAAATATCATTGTTGTTTATCGGCTCGATCTTCAACTCAAAAATCATTTTATTTTTATATGTGTCCCCACAATTATTGGCACCCCTTCATTTAATACTTTGTGCAGCTTTCCTTTGCCAAGGTAACAACTATGAGTCATAATGATTGATAGTTCTTCTGGCAACTCATCCAAATAACTTTTGAAATTGCGTTTAATCATTGATGTAACCCAAAGATGTAACCAACCTCTGCAATTCTTCAATTGTGATACTTGGAGATTTTTTGTGCGACTTGAGTCATCCTTCTCACTGTGTGTGTGGGCAGAAAACACGTCATCTTCCAGGCAGATTTGTCACAGTTCCAATTGTTCTACATTTCTGAATTATTGCCGTTTTAGTTGGGAATCTTCAGGCGTGTAGCTCTGTGTCTTTTTATAGCTAATGGTTGGTTTGTGAAGGTCAACGTTGTGTAATATTAAAAAAAGAAGCTGGTGGAACAACTCCCAAGTAATTAGGTTAATTGGAAACAGGTAAGTAACCTGGTTGGATACAAAAAGAGCATCCCAGAGAGAATGAGTCTTTCTGATGTAAAGATGGGAAAGGGTTCACCTCTCTGTGAAAGACTGCGCAGGCAAATAGTGCAACAATTTAAGAATAAAGTTTCTCAACGTGAAATTGCAATGAGTTTGAGGATCTCTTCATCTATGGTACATGATGTCATTAAAAGATTCAGAGAATCCAGAGACATGTCTGTATGCAAGGGACAAGGTGGAAAATCAATATTGGATGGCAGTGATCTTTGGGCCCTCAGACAGCACTGTATTAAAAACAGACATGATTCTGTAGTGGACATCACTGCATGGGCTCAGGAACACTTCCGAAAACCACTGTCTGTGAACACAGTACGTTGCTGCATCTACAAATGCAAGTTAAAATTCTACCATGCAAAGAAGAAACCCTACACACAGCATGAGTGACTAGCATGAGTGATTACCTGGTTTGGGGGGCCCGTTGCTGTCCCTGTCCTTGTTCACCTGGTCATACTTCTGACCTAGTCTAAAATCAAATAGCCTCTGGATTTAGCCCAGAGAAATGTATTAATTATTCCATTTGGACTCTTAATACCTCACGCGGCACAGCCAGAAGAGGACTGGTCACCCCTCTGAGCCTGGGTCCTCTCTAGGTTTCTTCCTAAAATTCAGCCTTCTTAGGGAGTTTTTCCTAGCCACTGAAATTCAACACTACTGTTGTTTGCTCCTTGGGCGTGCGGTCACACCTGTGTGATCAATCTAGAGTGGTCCCTGAAGCGTACGATCACACTGGTGTGATTAGAACGTCTTGTTTAGAACGCACCATTAGCATGTCCAGCTACAAGTAACGTAACAATGGCTGGTAAAACCACGCTATTATTTACTCACATTTAGCTCAAACAGTGTTTATAACTTTATTTCTTGATTGTAATTGTTTCAAGACCACACTATGATATTAACCAGGTAGAAAGCATTCAAATCGGGACAAGAAGTGTTACTTACTTATTAACAGACAGCCAACACTAATACACAAAAACAAATTATATTAGCGACTACTACCGATCAAAACTATTGTAAAAACCTTCTAGAAGTTACGTTACCGTTGTATGCTTTTTATATAGTTTATTCATTTTCACTGTACTGAATTACTGGTCACGATTTGTTAGCTAGCGGGCAGCTGACGTTTGCTAGTGGTTAGCTGACGTTTTCTAGCTAGCTACAGTTATAAATCAACCAACTTTTGCAGCTCTTAGAATTCGAGTTAACGAGAGAAGCTTGCAATGCAATGCAATGCAATGCATGTAGTGTTCCTTACCTAGCAAGGTGACTTCAAATGCTGGCGTGAGTTCAAATGCTGGAGAGAGTACTGAAGTCACGTACAAAAAAACTCACGTTGGGGGGTCGGTAGAGAATATTTGAAACTCACGCGTGAAAAGGTTAAGGCCGGGTGTCTCTGTAAAGCACTTTGTGACAACTGTTGTTGTAAAAAGGGCTTTATAAATACATTTGATTGCTTGATTGAACAAATTCAAAATGGGCACGCATTTTTCCAAAAACTGTAAAATTTCTCAGTTTCAACATTTGATATGTTGTGTTTGTAATATTTTCAATTAAATAGAGGGATACATGATTTGCACATCATTGCATTTGTTTTTATTTGCATTTTACGCAGTGTCACAACTTTTTTGGAAATGGGGTTGTACATTAATTTGATTTTCTATGTGCTCCCAATGATTGTGGCATGAATGTTTTTGAATGAAAGGAAGTTTTGTATAGTTAGATTCCTGTGATTTCTGAGTTTAAGATCAAGCTGATGAATAACAATGACATTATTTCACTGCCTTTTTGTTAATTCTGAAGTTCTCATAATTTTGGACTATGTCATTATGATAGACTTATAGCATTATATATAGTATTATAGTACTAACAACTTCAGATTCCATCTTTAAATGAGAAACACCATGTGTTTACCATACTACTTTTGTAACTTCCATGGATTTATTTGATTTTTTTGACAGTCAGAACAGTTTAACTATTTGTATCTTAACATAAACTGACTTTTAACTGGAGCCAGATTTCCAGTACAGTTTTACAGAGAACAGCGACTAGTGAGCACAGACAAATGACTTTTGGCAACTGTTGCAATAACATAACTTGAGACATCAACAGATCTAAAAAGGCTTCACCAGTGCCATAGAGACCATTTCATGTTCTGAGTGTTACCAAGGGGCTAAAATATTTCCCCCACCAAGTAACCTGCCCAGGGAATATGAAAGCCTATAATTAAGACCAGTGTGTATCAAATCCCTATTTCAAGCTTTCTCACAGAAATTCTGAAATATACAAAATTCTGTGAGGGAGAATAAAACTTGGTTGTGAAGCCACCTGAGCTCAGGCGTCGTAGACTGTTAGAAACTCTCTGTTTCAGCAACCACCATCGTAGAGGCTGGCAGAGACAAGAAGAACCCAGACGACTTTGCAGAGGCTTTGGACTCCGTGCTGGGGGATTTCGCCTTCCCAGATGTGTTCCTGTTTGATGTGTGGGGCGCCATCGGAGATGTGAAGAATGGGAGAATGTAGAGTTACCAGGGAGTCATTGTATGTAATGTCCTCAAAAATTTCCATGAAAACATTATAGTCATTGTAGTGTCTGTATTAGGTATTTAACTTCATAATGCTAATCAGTCATTCTTCAATTTACAAACAATTCTAAAATTCAATTTATTTTTCTTTTAGGATCAAGTTGTAATTGAATGTGTTAAGGGTTTAGATCAGATTTGCATGATGCCTGAATAGCGGAATATGTTGAATATGTTGGAGCTGTTTGATCTACAAGAGGTTCCTTGCTTTTGCTTGTTGCGGGGACTGTCAAGGAAGCCTCACTGATGAGCTTTCTTCTTGCCATGTTAGCAGTTTTTGGCTCTTTGTGGACCATTGCTATCTCTACAGAATGCAAAAAATAAACCTTGAAGGAAACCCGGCGGCAAAAGCTGATTTTATTTATTTAATCAGAATCTATCCAACTGATGTAATGAAATTACCTTAGCACATGCTTTAGTGTCTGCATATTAACACAGTGGTAAACCCCATTGTAAAGATTCCCCTTCTCATGTTTTTCTGACAACTGATTGGTTTTCCACTTTAATAATGTTTGTTACAAAGTATCTTTAAATGTGAATAAATGTCTGGCAAAATTTGTGGGCAGACAGTTTATATCCACCAAATAAGTCGGCTCATTCTGAACTACAACTCCAGTACCTCCAGAATTTAAGAAGTGCCCTCAAACAATATGCATTTGCCTGGTCATCTTAAATAACCGAAGTGGTGTAAGAGCACGAAGGGGAGAATGTCCACCACCAACCTGATCTTTTCTCCCAAGAAGGTGTAAAGTGTATGTTTCATTAGCAGAGATTACCCACTACAAAAGCTATAAATTGAATAAAATGTACTTTCATGTTATACTGTTATATACAAAATGTACAGGTACTCAAAGCCTTCCAACATCTTCATTCACTGTACTTGTCAAACAGTAAAACTGGAAACATACGTTCATCAAAAAGTGTATTTTTTATTTTTCCATTCACTGTGCATGCGTCACTGTACAAATGGGGAAAACAACATCATTTGAAGGTGAATCACTGTAATTCATTATTTGAAGTTCAATCAATGTGAACAAAAAAACCTGTTTGAGACATTATTTCCTTTACAGTATCTTGTTATTAGCCATGTTGTTTGTATGTTATCTGTGGTATGTATGTTGTTCTCTGTGGTATGTATGTTATCATCTGTGGTATGTATGTTGTTATCTGTGGTATGTATGTTGTTATCTGTGGTATGTATGTTGTTATCTGTGGTATGTATGTTGTTATCTGTGGTATGTATGTTGTTATCTGTGGTATGTATGTTGTTATCTGTGGTATATATGTTATCTGGGTTCGGTGGGCATCATAGACCTTCAATTTCAAGTATTCATCATATGGGATCATCTCCATCAAAAAATTCATTTTATATAATAATTCAGTTATTTTAGGAACAAAATGTAAATATGTTATTTGAACTATGTGTCTGAAATATTAAAATACTTTTCAATCACCAATTAATCATATAGATGAGCAAAACACCAGTAAACCAGTTTGGTGTTTTTAGGATTAAAATAAAGTTTGTTTAAATGTCTGATGTATATTGTTGTATCATTCACGTCATTGTAATTAGGAATAAACAATTTATTCTCATGTATTCTCATTTTGTCAGTGATGAATTTCAACACTAAATAAATAAATGATAACTATTATTACTATAAACTTCAAGTCCATAAACACAGATTTATTTACTGTAAGTGTTTGGAGAAGTCAGAGTGCAACACAAACAAAAAGCCAACCAGAACTGTCACTTTCAGTTTAACAATTTTATTCCGTATTTTCTACAGGAAAAAATGCATTCCAACTTCTAACAACTGTACACACATCCGCATTGCACATTCTCAGACACTACACATCCGCATTGCACATTATCAGACACTAGATTTGCATTAGCACACTTTATATCCAACTCCTCAACACACACACACACACACACACAATCAAACATCAATGTCCAACTGGCATTCCTTACAAAAAATAAGACTAGAAGATTTACTACAAACACACAGTAAACAGCGTAATACGCATTATATACTGATCTCTCCTGTCTTTAACACTGGTTTGGACTGGCCTTGGCATTGATTCCTGCATTTCAACCCTGAACAGAACAGTAACACTTAATGAACAAGGAGCATATGAAAGTACATTCTGATTAAGAACTGGATAAACATATATGCATCCATTTCCGTATCGTTGGAGAGTTGGCTAACCAATAATAGCCACAACCTTCCCCCAAAATAACACCTGATCTCTGGACCATTTGGACATGATTGTATAGAATTCAAGCTGAGTTGAACATCAGGGCAGAAATAAGATAGCTTGTAAAGTATGTGGGTCCAGGACAAAACGTAATCTGTGTCCGCAAAACTGGCCCCAGGAAAAACAAAACCAATAAAAATGTGTAATGTACCCGGGTGAGATGCCTGGGTGACTGAAGAGCAGTCAACTAAGCACCGGAGGCCACATGCTAGTGGAGACCAGCTGGCTGAATGTTGTCCTCTATGTAGAATAAAAACAGTTTAATACTGGGGCAAATTATTTGCCAGGTGGAGCAATTTACAAAGCATAACAAGAATAGTTTCTGCCATGAGACTTAAATGTAAAATTGTACATGCCCTTGTACGTTCGACCATAGTCACACGCACACTCTCGCATGCATTAAGTCTTGTACATAATCACACACACACACATGCATGCATAAGCCCCAGCTTTGAGGCCTGCGGCACGGAAGCTGACAGGGCTTTTTCTGGTTTGGGTTCCTGTCTGTGACTGATGTCGCATGTAGCCATCTAGATCCACATCAGATGTTGCCCTCAGCCTCTGCTCACATGTCCTCAGTCTGCACTGAACTCTGCCTGATGCCACCACAGAGCATACCCAACGATAAGCGCTAAGATATAACAGCTCTGAGCATTATGCCACATTTCTCTGGATCTCTTCACGCCTGGAAATGGCAAATTGCCACAGACCACAGGTGAGCACCAATGCGTTGAAACCACAGCAACACAAGGGGGCAACGCACAGAAACTCACAGCTTGTTTTGAGCATCCCATTGGAACGCTCTCCAGGTAGGGGGTTGTGGGTAACGTCGTTGAAAAGCTGATATGGCTAAGTGAATCTGCCAAGGTAGCTGTCCATTTAAACGGTCGTGCTCAAAACGAGGATGAGAACCGGTTAGCCACAGCAAAAAGCAATGTCCAGCGAGTAAAAGTAGGCGGGCCTCTAAAAATACTCTGTTTATACTCAAGTTAGCGAAGACTTGAGATACAGGATGTTCACATATCTCATTAAAGGTAGCCATCCGCAGGCATGTCTGGGGTCTGCTGGTTTCATGTACACAGAGTTTACCAGCATATGTAGCAGCACATACCCTGCTCAAAAACATTAAGGGAACACGTAATCATCACAGTATAACACCAAGTCAAATACAGATCAGGGTTATCAATCTGTCCAGTTAGGAAGCATAAGAGATTGTGCATCAATGTCACCTGTTTTGGGGCAAATTAAAGTGACAGCAGGTGCACTGGAGAGGCAACAGCAAGACAACCCCAAAAAAGGGAATGGTTTTGCAGATGGTGGCCACAGACAATAGCTCTCTTCTTATCCTTCCTGAATGAATCTTCCCTAGTTTTGTGTTTTGCTAGTGTCCTTGTCAATACTGGTAGCATGAGGCAGTATCTGCACCCCATTCAGGTTGCACAGGTAGTCCAGCTCCTCCAGGGTGGCACATCCATACTTGCCGTCACAAAAAGTTTTGCTGTGTCTCCCAGTACAGTCTCAAGAACATGGAGGAGATAACAGGAGACGGGCCATTACAGGAGGAGAGCTGGACAGGCCATATTAGGGCATCAACCCAGCAGCAGGACCGGTATCTGCTCCTTTGTGCGAGGAGGAACAGGAGGAGAACAGCCAGAGCCCTACAAAATGACCTCCAGCGGGCTACTGGTGTGCATGTTTTTGACCAAACTGTCAGAAACTCCATGAGGGTGGCATCAGGGCCCGACGTCCTCTAACGGGAACTGTGCTCACAGCCCAACACCATGTCGCTTGATTGGCATTCACCAGAGAACACCAGAATTGGCAGGTCCGCCATTGGTGGCCTGTTCTCTTCACAGATGAGAGCAGATTCACACTGAGCACATGTGATAAACGTGGAAGAGTCTGGAGACGCCGTGGTGAACATTATGCTGCCTTCAACATCATCCAGCATGAACAGTTTGTTGGTAGGTCTGTGATGGTCTGGGGAGGCATATCCTTGGAGGGTTGCAGAGATAAAAACGTGCTAGCCAATGGTACCCTGACTGCTGTTAGGTGCCAGGATTAAATCCTCAGACCCATCGTCAGACCTTACGCTGGTGCAGTGGGCCCTGAGTTCCTCCTGGTGCAGGACAATGCCCAGCCTCATGTGGCCAGAGTGTGTAGGGCAGTTCCTGGATGACGAAGGCATTGATGTCATTGACTGGCCCTCACTTTCCCTAGACTTGAATCCATTTGAGAACCTCTGGGATGTTATGTATCGGTGCATCTGACGCCGCCAAGTAGTGCCACAGACTGTCCAGGAGCTCACTGATGCCCTGATCCAGGTCTGGGAGTGAATACAGGCATGTGGAGGCCATACACACTACTGAGTCACATTATGAGTTGCTGTGATGAAATTCACGCAAGTTGGAACAGCCTGTGTTTTCCAATGTTTACTTTGATTTCGGTGTGAGTTTGAATCCAGCCCCCAATCAGTTGGTGATTTTGGTTTCCATTGACCATTGTCATTTTGTTGTCAACGAATTACACAACATACAGTAAAGATTTTGATCTTCAATATATTTCCTTCATCGAGACCCAATGTGTGATTTAAGTGTTCCCTTAATTTTTTTTTGTGTATGTACATCTCACTGCCCTTTCCTCTTTCTTGACAGAATTTCTCTTTAATTCTTTAGAATTGACAATGTTGATTAAAATGTAGCACTCCATATATATATACTGTGTAGGGTTATAGTTGCTCAAATGTTTTTAACGTTTTAAAATAAAGCATTACCGAACATACTAAGAAGCTAGATAGGGCAGTGTTAGCGTCTCCATACACACACAGGCAAGAGTCAAAGCGATAAAGTGGGAACCTTCACATTAAACGAGCGCTCCCTGTATTTCCCTTTTGACAGTGCCCCCTCGTGGTCGGCCAGCGAAGTGCGGGTCAGCCGACGCATGGTGCCAACGAAGGAGGCTGGGTACAGGGTCCGGATGGAGCCCTGGGACCAGTCCCAGCGCGGGAAGAGGCGTTTGAGGACGGCGCGGCGAAACAGGATGTAGACACAGGGGTCTAAGATCTGGTTCCAGGTGGCGAAGCGGATGAAGAGCAGCAGACTTCTGATTTGGAGTCCTTTCCCTGACAACACAGTCTGTGCAATAAACACCTAGGGACACAGGACAGAAGGTTAGCCTTTTATTTCACCAGAGATCCGCTGAGACCGATGGCCTCTTTTAGAATGGAGCACCACATGCACACAATACATATTAGAATAAGTTACAATTTTAAAAACACAACTGAGGAGACGCAGATAGGAATACATAACGATAATGGAGGGTGTTAACAGGTACAGAGATGAAGACAAAAATCAAGGGGAAAAGAAGAGTACAATGGGAGAGGGATAGATAGAGAACAAGAGTTGGAAATAATAGTTTGAGCACACTGCTTAGGCCCATGCCTTCTCAAACAAATACAGTACACACAAGTACATGTACATATGCACGCATGCACGCACACACACACACACACACACACAGATGTCTGACTCATTCCACCCAGTTCGGTCCATGCCTCTGAGGTTACTGGCTCATGTCTCATAAAACCATCAAGTAAACCTTCTGTCATAGTCACGTTGTTGGAATGCTAGCCTCCAGCCTGACTGATGGAAGCCCTCTGCTATGATCCCAGCTAACATGCTCCAATATGTAGGTAAGGACATTTGGCTTTCCAGATTAGTCAAATATGAAAACAGGTGATAAAGTGGAGGCATTTACAATATTAAACACGTGCATAGGTTATACTCTATCACGCAGAACATGACTTCCTGTATAAAGCAGTGCTAGTGTTGTATGATCACTGTTTGTTGCAATCAGTCTGATTGGTTTACCAGCTGCCTGGTATGGAATGAAACAGACATAACATAGGGTGTGATGGCATAGCATCTTGCAGAGGTCATCCCTTGGACTGGGCCTGCTCCAGTTAGGGGTTATGTAGTTCAGAAATGGTTAAGGGCAGTGAACGTGCCAAGACAGCTTTCCAAAGCACTGTGACAACAAAGCATTCAGATGGACAGGCTTCGGATTAGATCCGGGTGGCCGCGGATAAAAGCGACTGTATTTGCAGTGGGTAAAGATAGGGGGTGCTGTTGACACTGTTTTTACTCGCCTCAGTCTGGACTCTTGACACAGGATGTAAACCCAGGGGTCACATATCTGATTGCAGGTGGCCATCCGCAGGCCGAGTAACATGATGTCAGGGTCGATTGGGTGGCTGAACAAAGCGCCATTCAGACTACAGATCTGTGCAGGACAGTCAAGCGCACGGGGGGGTTAGACTCAGTGAAAAAAGGCTCTTGTTGATCTGAAGAACATAGGATGGTGCTTACCATAGCAACGTATACGTAACTTTGTTTCTGTAAATCGCTTTCGCTTTCCAGCCAGTTGTGAAATAATCTTCAATTGTACTTTAGCGGTAGAAATTTAAATGTTGGTTAAAAAACCCTTCAGCGTGTATTTGGTGACAAATAATCTGACATTAAACATTCTTGATGGTATATGCTATGTATGGTTATAGCTGTTGTAATCTATTTAACATCACAAAATAAAGTGTTACAGAAAACAATAGGAAGCTGGGTAAGGTACTACTAGGCACATTCTGATGATGATGAGTTAGTTCTCTATCCATGTCTCCTTAGAAAACCTTGGATGAAAAGCAGAGATCCCACCCGCCTGACCTTTCCTTCCAATGGGATTTCAGAAAGAGCCAAGAAGAGGAAGCAATTGAGAAAATGCATATGTGCAAATTGTTGCCTTCTACCTTTGAGGGTGTAAGGCTTTACAAAGCAAGGGAAAATAGGTCAACCTGGCAATCCTGGAATGCTGTGGCTGATACCATCATTGGAAAATCCAGGGTCTCTACTGAACAAGGAAAACCAGATCTACACACCACGAGTGGGATCGACCAATCGGTGGAACACGATGATCACAATAGTTGCGACAAAATACCACTATATAGATTTTTTGGTCAGATGTCAGACTCAACTTCCCAGGCACAGAATCTCCAAAATACTCACATGGTGAATAATTGTCTGAAACACCCCCAATCAATCATTATTTTCTATACTACCTTGTCATAAAATTGTGTCTCAACATAAGATCATTTGGTCACGCATTAACATCACATCAAGTTTGAATATTTAGCTATTAAGCATTGTGTTGAACTGTCTAACGTTTCTTATAAAGCTTACTTCCACCAAAAATAGCATCCATGAACTGTATGGCTTTTGCCACTGGCCGTTTTAACAGCTTATTAGCCAGTAATTGGCCAACTAGTATCTACTAACTTACTACTTGGAATAGTCATAAGAATCGAGCAATTGCAAGCGAGACTGAAGACAAACTTTACACTGACAAAAGCTATTTAATTTCATGGCACAACAACGTTTGTTTGTCTTTCATTCGTGAATGATTAATACAATAACTATCTATGTAGGTGACGATAACTGACTTTCTTTCAAGTAAAAAGACGAGAGAATTTTGGTTTCCCCTCCTGTTTTACTGCACAAGGGGTACTTAAAAAATCCACCAGAAATAGTAGACCACACAGGGAACTTTTGGCGTACCATTTTCAGTGCATTCTGGTTTGAGACATTGTATACTAATCTGACATACTATATAGTATGCAAGTGTGCGATTTGAGATTGAGCCACAATGTCAAATACAAATGGCCTCAAATAATTAGGGTCCATTTGAATTTATTAGCTAACTAACTCATCACTGGGCAGAGTTGGGGTGTAACTGATTACAAGTAATCCGTTGCATATACATTTTTTTAATCGAAATTACAGATACTTTTGAAACAAATTATGAAAGAATAGGTGCCCGAAATGATTATGACAGGCTGCATGCTTGGTTTTCTTATTTAATGTTTTAAATTGTTTTATTTTAACCAAAATAGTTGTTGAGTGTATGATCATCATGCGCGAAAACGTGGACGCGCATAAGCAGTTAATTGACTGATGAAGCGCTAGTTTAATTGGTAAAAACAGTGTTTATCTATATTATTTAAAGGTGATTTAGTTATACTCTACGCATCTTTCTCAGAACAATGATAGGCGATAGGCATACCTTGTGTTATATATTAGTTCAAGTGTTATATATTATATAGTTCAGGTTTCAAGGTTTATTTGTCAAATGCACCGAACAACACAGCCGAGAAAAACTCAGACGATTAGGCAACTATGGGTTAGATAGCTGTAACATGGGCTGCCTTCAAGATAAAACATTATATCGTATTAATCACGATATTTAAGGAGAAAATGTGTTGGGAAGCATTTGACGCAACCACCCATTCAGGTAGGCCATGTGATTCTGCTTGCTTTCCATCTCAGAATATTGCATCCACTGGATATCATTGGCTGCTGATGACATTGACTTTAAACTAAGAGTGCTTGTGTATAATCACACTTTATTTCTATAATTTGCGATTTGAAAATCAATTGCTGGTGGCCCTAATAATCATGTTACGTTCGCGCGGGTAAAACGTATTTGTGTGCGGGTGTTCACGACTGCAAACGTGCGTTCGCGTGCCTGGGGAGCAAAACATCAGACTACTGTAATAATGTATGCGCTACTGATAAAGCTACTGATCTCTTGATTTGTATGTCAACAATGTCAATATGACAGAGAAATTGCCATTTATATTTCAACAATGTTTTGAAGCAATTGGAAACATGAATAAAACTAATAACACAAAAGGTTAACACATCCTTCGATTTTGGTTGATGTTCAGATAAGAAGCCAAGTCAATTACAGGAGGCTGCTACAGTGTGACAGGAGGATAAATTAGGTAAGGAGATGTGAGCATACTAAGTGTGAAAGTGACAACATAGCTGGTAAATAACTATACTATATCTGTCACATGTTAACACTCGTACCAACTGAATATTTAGTGGAAAAGATCTCTCAGTGAGAGGGGTCTGCTGGGGCCCGGACATCCCCCGGAAATGGCCTTCTCCTGCAGGGCTTATCATCAACCGGCATACTGTCACACTCCCTTATATAGGGTCTATTCAACTTCCTGAACATGAACTGGGCTGGGCACAATGAAAAGTGCTGACCCTGAAGCCCAATATTTCACATAATGCTGCTCAGGCATTGATCGGCGTTTATTATACCAGTACAGTGTTAGTGCCCTGGGAGAATGATAAGAAGGGGCAGGATATGAGTTAGCACTCCTATGATAACTAGGAGATATTAACTCTCCTTTTATGAAAGGTAATGTCCTAAGCAGGGCAAGCTCCCTTTCCCAGCCCTGGGTCATTGAGATCTCTTTACAACACAAGAAAAAGTGTCTATTAATGTCCCATCAGCATGGTTAGGGATTAGCCAGGAATGGGCCTGTGTAGTCTCAGAGACAAGCCAGAGGTTGGTGACACGTGTTGGTGCAGGCATCAAAAAGGAGAGAATCATTATCTTCTTAGTTTGCAGTACTTTTTCTGTTAATTTGCACTACTTGTTTTCTTAGTTTGGTGTACTTGCTTTGTTAATTAAGATAAAATAACCTTGATAAGATTTGTTCTTAACCATATGGGTGTGTGGTAACACCTCATACCAAGATCAAGGCTCCAAGAAGAGTCTGGTAGAGGTTCCAAAGCCATCTCCAAGCAACGTGAAGCATATTCCACTGTCCGACAGATCAAATGATCACTATGATAATGTGACTACCATGGATTCAATATTGTACCAGAGAATTCTCTCTTCGCTTGTCTGTTATCGATCACTGTTAAACACTGACAATGATCAGAAACAGACAAGACAAGCTGCAACAGGATGGCTCAAAAATAAGAAATTTAGGGTTTTGGAATGGCAGAGTCCAAGCCAAGATCTCAATCCTATCAAAATGCTGTGAGTGGACCTGAAACGGGATGTGCCAGAAAGCCCTTAAACATTTCTCCCAATGGATGTAGTAGACAGTTACAAGAAACAGCTACATGAAGTTATTTCAGCCAACAGGAGGCAACACCAGCTACTGAAGCTAGGGGAGAACTTATTTTGTCTGCACAAAGAAAATGCATTTCTGTTGATTTTCAATAAACAAATGACTGCAAAGTATAGTATTTCAGTGTCATTTGTTAAATTAGGTTACCTTTATCTGTCAGTAGTGTTTAAGTGAAGATTACATATCCATATGACCAAGTAAGGAAGTAATTTTTTTTCCAGAGAGTTTAGTTTTTCACCTGTCTGTACGTTCTATAAATGCTGCATCAGGTCTGGGTGATCAATATAAGCAAAAAGGTTTCAGTGGTGACTGTAGGAGAGCTGATTAGTGGACAATCACAGAGAAATAAAGCCTCTGACACATGTAAATACATGTTGAACAAGTGCCCCTAGGGGAAAGAGAGACCCAGAGGTTGATTATGTGGGGAATACAAGAGGCAGACACAAAGGTGCCATTTCAGAGACCTGGGATTCTCCCAAACGGCAGACAAAAAGTTAACGGTGGAAAGAAAAATAATACAGATGTAAATCAACCCACCCCCTATTTGCGTTAATAAATATTGCGGTGTAAATACAACCATGAGTTGCCAGAGAATGCATCTACAACCTCCAGTCTGTGCCGTTTTCTTGGCAGGGCAGAAGGGGAAAACCCTGTTGGTAGTCTAACAAACATTTTGGATGTGGCAACCCAGTGAACACTTCAAACGCACTGCTAGCTAGCAGATTTCTGCTACATCTGTATCTCATTTATTTAGACAAAACCGTTGCGTACAAAACATGTTGATCCAGGTCCTTTCAAACTCTGGATATTGAAGCCAGTCCCACTCAATTATTTCATTGCAACCTTTTCTTCAGGGACTTATTTAGACCTGGTATCACCAAAAGGGTGCAATGGATGACGAGGTAGAACAGATAAACAGACTCCAGACCTTGTAGGGTAAGAGTTGAATACCCATTATCTAGTTCTGCGACAGAAGTACTGGTATCAGGTTGCATTAGCATACAATAAAATGTTTGCTTTTGACTCTGAAAGCAGTTAGGTAGCTGTCACAGGTTGGCGTAGGGGTGGAGAGGAATTAACCAGGTGCAGGCAGTGTGGCGGTCGATGATGTGATATTTAATTGAAAAGAATACCGAGCACCAAAAAAACATACGAAACAAAAGGTATAACACAAACGCGGCCCACTCACCACATACAATTACTAACGTGGACAGGTGACAATGACCGACAAGGACTGGGAGAACATGGCTGAACTAAATACACAGGCTAACCAGGAGAACAGAAACAGGTGGGGGCTAAACGCAGGTGAAAGGAATATAATAAACTGAAACAACAACAGGAAAGACCATACAAGGACAAGACAAGTCAAGGACAAACAGAAAACACGAAGTGGAACGGTCCTATCAGGCTGGGACTGTTACAGTAGCTAGCTATTTGCAGCTAAATTAATGTACTTTCCTGGTATAAATGTGCTCTATTAGGTGTAGGCATATTTCCATTCTAGTCCAAAAAATGTCCCATTGTTAATAGTCATTGATGGGACAGTAGTCTAAACATAAAATCTAATGAAATTACTAAATAAATATGTCAAAAGAAATGTTTACTCTAAGTATTTTAGAAGATATTTTAGGAGGCGCCATCAAAACGTGCTGGTGCCACAAACTGAAAGACGCTGTGACACCAGTGAAACCTTTAAGTCTGGAGCCCTGTATACATTCCAATACTGTCCTTTGAGAATACTTGTGGATTCAAATTTAAAATTGTACATGGCAGCAGTAAACATGTCGTCCCCCATGAACAATGCACCAGCCCTGCTGGCTTAATCAGTGTCATTTTTTAAATACCAGTATGACAAGATGCATTATTAGCCCATGTTTTTGAGGTCTGAGATACTGTGTAGATTACAGAGATGTATGTCCCTGAGCATGTGTGCCAAATAGCATCAATCTCAGCCAAGAGATATGAACAACCTATTTCAGTTCGAATGGTGTCATCGACATTAATGTTTTTTATATGATACCATCAACCAGCCAATCAGTAACATTTTGAAGACATGAGGATTTCTATGTCAGCACAAAACTTTCAGTTTCAGTTTGTGTCAATAAGGGATAAGTCATCAGTTGACCGATGTCTGAGATTGCACGTGACATACAGTATGTAAATACACAGTTCAGTCAAAAACGATCTATAGTCCCCTCCCTGATTTCAGCATTGTGGACAATAACTGCATTGTTGTCACCATACACTCTGCAGTCAGCCAATCGCAAGGCAACAAGTGGTAGTGAGTGCTCTAACTAGAAGAAAACAGGAAATAGGAAACGACACAGCTACCACATTACAAACCAACACACTTAATACTGTTAAAGGTTGAACTGTTGATGGTAAAGACCCAACCCAGTTTGTGCGACAAAAAGTGACATACTGCAGTAACATCTGTGTGTGTATTTGTGTGTGCTAACAGGGCGCTGTAACATGACTGACCAATAGGGGGCACCAGCAGATAGAGGCAATCAACATGATCAAGATGAGCTGCACCATCATCTCCACCTCGTAGTCACGGCGGCGCTGTGAGGCATCCTGGCCGCAGCACACCTTCACCAGGGTCACCACGCTCACCGTGTTGAGAAGGAAGGACGTGGCGATGGACAGCAGGCCCACCAGCGAGAAGATCAAGCACAGGGCCATGTCGCTGGTCTCCGAGCTGATGTTGAAGAAACACCAGGAGCCCGGTATCTGCATGTGGTAGCTCCCGACCCCCACCTGGGGCAGGAGTGAGACGCCGCCAGCCACCACCCACACCAGCAGAACCACATACATGGCCCGTGACTTGGTCATTCTGGTCGAGTGTGAGAACGGCCGGTTGATGCCCACGAAGCGCTCCACGGCCATGGTGGCGCCCAGCAGCAACGGGCAGAGGCCGTAGAAAACCATGGACATGCCCATGAAGTTGCAGAACACGCAGTCGGGGTCCAGCTCGCGCCAGTTGAAGCGGGTTATGTGGAAGGTGACCACGATGCAGCCGGTGACCAGCAGGCCCATGAAGTCGGTGACCACCAGACCACACAGGAAGATGAGGAATGAGGAGCGCGAGCGGCTGTGCGTGCGCTGGAAGGTCTTGAGGAGGACCACGAAGGCAATGAGGTTGAAGGTGAGGCCCAGGGAGCTGAACGTGGCCGAATAGTAGACAGAACCAATGCTCTGGTTGAACTTGAAGGGGGGACTGTTGATGGAGAAGCAAATGGGGGTTGTCTCGTTGGAGAGGTTCATCATGGCTGTAGGGAGGAGGTTCAGCTACTCCAAGTAAACTGCAGAAAAGGAGAAACTAGTCCATTTGGCAGATTCCCACTGTCTTATTTCTTCACCCTGAAAAATCACATAGAACTCTCCATTAGAATACAGAAAAGTCTCAAAAAAAAAGTCTCAAAAGGGCTTTTAAATACTTTTTGGCTCTACTCTGAATCATAAACGTTGAACACTTCCATTCAGCAGTGGTCACTGTGATATGTTGTTGCTGAAATGTTGGTTGATTCATTAAACGACTCATAGATTTTGTTTCCCATTCTATTGAACGCAGTGATCTGTTTGGTTCCACCTTACTAATCGTTAAACGTTGACAGATAAGAGACATGATCCAGCCAATCTACCTGACTTAATCAGACCAAACTGAACAAAAAGCCTCTTTGACTCTAGACTTCGACCACATGGATTTAATAGTGTATGAAGGTGGTTAAGACGAAAGCAGGACAATTGACTGCAACTGAACGATCGTCATTAATAAAATAAAAGATAAGAGACACTTAGCTAGAGTAAAGGTCACAAAGGAATGTGCTAAATGCAATGAAGGAATAAATCCAAATCACTCATCTAGCATATCATAGAATCACCACAGTAAGAAATTGGTATAAAATTTGTAATCAACGAGAAACAAACAGAGATAGAAAGAGCTAAGGAGAAACAATGGGAAAGATGGATGGGACAGTGGAAGAGTGATTGACCGAAGGATCAGTTAGTTACTTGTGGTTGCTAATGTAGGTATTGATTGTGTTTAATGTAAGAGACAAAACCCTTTCCTTTCCAGTGATGGATGGAACTGCAGCATTCCTGACACCCGACACTGTTTCATTATCAGCCTTGTAAAATGTTGCCTCCATTACTTTAAGGAATGACATGTAGCCTACTATAAGTAAGGATTAAACTGGGCAGAAGCCAGCAGGAGCTGAGCTCCCATACATACGGTCAAAATGAGAACTAAGGGAAGCTGAGCTCCCACACTTCCAGCATTTTAGATACAACTGGAAAGGAGAAAGTAGGGCTCCCCCAATTCCTAAATCCCAACTCACCCCCGGGGTTGAGGAAGACGTTCAGTCAGGTCTTCCCCGTCTCCCGTCATGATGTTACACAGTCACAACTAAATAAGAAATTAAGGCTGTGCATCATTCCATGCCTGGACTCTCAGCCATGACATATACCACATACCAAAGACCCATTTGGTTCCTTACTGATTTCAAAACCTGTTTCAAATGTAAACAGAACAGTGAATGTTCTGGGCCCAACAGCATAAACCGGGCCTATGCTTGAAGCAAAGTCCCTGAATCCAGAACTCAGCTAGTGAGGGCCTTTCGGTTAGACCATTACGTTAGCATATCCCAGTGGGATCACAATTTACCACAGATATATGCACTTACATCAGTGTCTGATGGATTTCCTTTTGTTACGACAACAATCGGATGTCTTCATATAACTGAGACTTAAACTGACACTACATGTTACTGAAACTGGAACGGAAGGCAACAAGAACTTCTATATCAACAGCGCTCGTGACTCAGGGTATGAATTGCGCTGTTTTTATTTCATGCCCAAGTCCAGTGCGAGTCTTCCTCCAGCAAAAGTTGGTCTCTAGCCAACGTCTATTTCTCCTAGTGCGTTTTCGTGATGAGGACATACGCGGCTCCATCCCGTCTTATGCAACCAGTCTTACATTCCCTAACCATTCATGGTAATTGTCATAGTAGAAATAATGGTTTGATTGTCGCATTTTGAGTAAGAAATTAGATCTTTTTCTCTGACAGATGAAATGCATCTATCATATACTACAAAATACGGAAAACTCCCACGTGTTTTTTTGAGCATGTGAATTTATATTTACATTTTATTTATTTCAAGCTTTCCAAATGTTTAAATGAGACCAGGTTTCATCGCGTGCTATCGAGAATCATGACAAAATTTTTTTTCAGTGAACCAGGCAAGAGAAATAACAACAAAAATACAGGAAATGTTATCTTTTAATATAAGTTAGCCTATCAGACCGTACAACGCTCTGTTTCGGTATTTTTCTCTTTTTCGGTATTACAAAATATAATAATAACAGCATAGCCTACCTTGTTAAAAAAAACTATGTCAGTTGTCCAACTCATTCAAACATCTGGCATGTTACTGTGCGATGTATCTAGTCTTTATCTGTTTAGAGGTTTTAGATGTTCGCACGACCGGGACTGGAGTTTAGTATGATGTTAGAACCACAGTAGGCTTCTGCGGTGAAGGTCCTCTGAATTGATAGTTGGTATGCAACACGCAATAAAAGGGCCACCCCTCGTTCCTGGAAGAAATGGGATGGGCTTTTGGAGAACACACGAATGTGATCAGAGCAAACATCTGTCTCTAGACTACAAATGTAAGTCACTGACGCTAGACTACAAATGTACTAATGTATTTCTCATCTGACCATTCATCTTTATTGATTTATTTATTACTGGCGACCATGGAGGGAACTAGCTTACTTTCAGCTTGAATCTCGCTCAGGTCAATGGCTTACGGGAAACTTAACACCTTCCCACAATAAAAATGCTGGGTTCGTTTTTTCTGGTCACCCCAACCAGGACTTAAGAATCATTGTCAAGCGAAGAATGTTCCCCAAACATTATATAGTATGTCTTGTATGTGACGATTTTTGCCCAATCATCGAAACAATTCGCTTTCAAAATTGAAATTATATGGCTAAAATCGCCAATCTTGTTCATCTAAATAGTCATCGAGTCAGGTTTCATATAACCATTGTAGCAACATACCAGGTATGTCAACAAATGATTAGAATCAGCCACTTCATATTTGAAAAGGTACAATGCCAAGAATATACTGCACAGCTGAAATAGCATATAAAGGTCTGGCATAAATACTGTCTCATTACAATGAAGTTACAAAAGTGTTTTTCTTTTTATACTAATTGGTTTTAGAGCTTGGCCCTCCAGGGTTTCACGACCACTTTGGCCTGATTGGTGCAAATCTGCTCACCCTTCCATTCGCACAGGGCCGGTCTTAGCCTTTTGGGGGCCCTGAGCAAAAGTTAATGTGAGGGCCCCCTCTTCCCTATTTGTCACTGGCAGACTGGGCCCTCCTAGAGGCTTGGGCTCCTTAGCGACCGCCTATGTTGCATATTCCTATATGGCCAACCCTGCATTCTCCCTTTACACACACATCTCCCAGGGAGGGTTGAAAAATCCAGAATGAAATCAAGTATTCAGACTCATATTGGTAAATTTATTTTTTAAATGTTGATGAAGTATCGATGAATACCAGTGGATTACTGTCTGTCGTCTCAGCTTCTGTCTCCTGAGAAAGCAATTACATGTTTTGAAACATGGATATTTGAGAAAAAAAATCCAACCATATTAATTAATAACACAATTTAACAAAACACACTATAACGTAACTTTGAAACTTTAAAATGTTTCTGTGTTTGTAGTTCAAATTGATTATTAAAAAAAAAATGGTGTAGGTAAGTGGATTCACTGTAAGTGGTCAGACTAGTCAACGTCAAGTCTTTCTTATTGTCAAATGCACAAAATAATATAGTGTTGTTCTGAGCAGTGACATTCTTATGACATGGCACGCGACATCTACGCAGTAAGCAATAGGTAAAATATAAAGTAACATCTTTTTAAATAGAAACTAAATTAAAAGTAATAAATGTTGTTGCCCTCACTGGATTCAAACCCAGGTCACTCACGTGAGTGGCTGAGTCTTTAATCAATACACCACAGTGATATACATTTGCCCAATGTCGGTACAGCATCTCGACATCAGATTATTTTGTCACGCATTAACATCACGCCAAGTATGAATATTTCACTAAACACCATTAAGCATTGTGTTAAACTGACTAACGTTTCTTATTTAGTTTTCCTCCACCACAAATAGCGTCTATGAACTGTATGGCTTTTTCCACTGACCGTTTTAACAGCTTATTAGCCAATAATAGGCTTACTAGTATCTAACTTACTACTTAAACCTAACACAGACGAAGCTATTTCATGTCACACAAACTTTTGTTTTTCTTTCATTCGTGAATGACATTGATACAATAGTTATCAATATAGGTGACAATAACTGACTTTGTCATCAAGTGAAAAGACGAGAGAATCATAGAAATTCCTACTGTTGTGGAAATTCTGAAACCTGATGCATTCTTAATGATTAAAGGACTGAGTCCCCTTGTTTAGATAAATAGATGAGTGTGGGAGAGGGGATCTGGTATATCTCTTAGGGGGCATTCTTGATTGGTCACAGTAGATTATAGGGTTAATCATATACCTATCTGTAGGTAGTCCAGATGCTTTAAGTTCCCCTTAAGGGTTAAGAAAATGGGGGGAAGACAACATGTCCCTTGTGTCAAGCCCAGGACATGTGATAGAACAAAGGGAATGTGTTTTATTGACATGGGACAGATGGGCAACAACTTACCACACCCCTTTTTCTATGTAATATATACGGATTGTGCATGTATTGAGTTAGAGACTCCTCTGACAATTATGTTGGTAAGCGGTTGACGCGTCTCTCTTATTTGCAAATAATTAATAAACTGTATAATAATTAATAAAGATTATAGATCAATATTGCTGGTTGAGGGGAAAAAACTGTTTGTGAATCTGGAAGTCCAGATGCTCCGGTAACATCTACCAGATGGCAGCAGTGTGAATGGACCATAGCCTGGGTGGCTGTAGTCTTTGATGATGTTTCTTGCTTTCTTCAGGCATCGTGTGTGGTAGAGGACAGATGGCAACCGATGATGTGCTCCGTCAGGTGACTAGTCAGGTGTTCGACACTTTGAAGACTTGCGGATGGACACTGTCTGTGGGCGTCTTCGTATGAGTCCCAGAGTGAATGGCCTGTAGTGAGGGTCCTTGGATGAGTCCCAGAGTGAATGGCTTGTAGTGAGGGTCCTTGGATGAGTCCCAGAGTTAATGGCCTGTAGTGAGGGTCCTTGGATGAGTCCCAGAGTGAATGGCCTGTAGTGAGGGTCCTTGGATGAGTCCCAGAGTGAATGGCCTGTAGTGAGGGTCCTTGGATGAGTCCCAGAGTGAATGGCCTGTAGTGAGGGTCCTTGGATGAGTCCCAGAGTGAATGGCCTGTAGTGAGGGTCCTTGGATGAGTCCCAGAGTGAATGGCCTGTAGTGAGGGTCCTTGGATGAGTCCCAGAGTGAATGGCCTGTAGTGAGGGTCATTGGATGAGTCCCAGAGTTAATGGCCTGTAGTGAGGGTCCTTGGATGAGTCCCAGAATGAATGGCCTGTAGTGAGGGTCCTTGGTAATGATAGGTCCAAATAGATGTCCTGGATAGGTGACGCTCTGGTACGTCTGCAGGGTCCCGCAGTCGTGTGTGGATCCGTTCCCATTCCTGGCTGTGACGTAGAGGGCCAATGGGTGGGGGGGCGGGGGTGTCAAATTGATTGGTGTATATTATTTGGGGTGGGTCATGATTCCCCATCCCCCCAAATCGACAACCCTGGGTGTGGATGTATTTAGAGCTGGATCAAGGGAGGTTTGTCAAATGTCTTTATTCACCGTTCAGTCAATCTTGTGCCCTCTGGAAGGTGCTGGTCGCATTGTTGGTCCATGACAAGTCCTCAGTTACGTAGATGTCAAGGATCTTACGACTGCTGAGTCTGCTTCAGCCCTGAAGGGGCAGTATTCTCCTTGTCACTTTCCAAAGTCAACAGCCCTCTCTCCTCAGTGTTGTTGACGTTGAGGGAGTGGTTGTTGTCCTTCAAACGTGACACCTGTTGGCAGGCCTATCAGGGCCTATAGCCAGGGCCGGTGGCAGGAATCCTGGGCCAGGCTTTGCCTGTAGCTGTAGTGTCGTCTTCAAACTCGATGATGGAGTTGGTGTTGTGCTGAGCCGTAGCAGTTAGCACGTGAACACAGAATAAGGGCTGATGACACACGTCAGCATTGTTGTTTTATATTTCCAAAATAATTCATTACTTTCGACAATAAATCCCTTTAGAGGCCACACAAACAAAATCAACAGCACGCACACAGGCAATGATGACCGTGTACTAAGCCTAGGTGTGAAATATTAATGAAGACCCCCCCATGAAAGGAGAAGTGATAATGATGGTTAAACTATTTTGGTAATCGACAGGAGGCCAGTTAGTCTGAAGAAAATGCAAGACATTGTAATGCAAACAGTTACAGGAATGCTCAAATAAACTCGCACTTGTAACGCTGAAGGATGGAAGCAGGACAAAAAGTGCAGGGAGAACAGAGGACATTTTAACAATAAAAACAAAACAAGACCAAACCAAAATAACAAACAGAACGCCATAACATATGGGGAAAACAACACAAAGGCCGACAGGATACGATGGAGCAGCAGGAACTTAAATAGGGTCCGTGATGAGGGAAAACAGGTGCTGTGATGAAGTGAGGGAGAGAGAGGGCATTGGACTCACTGCAGCCGGGCTAGAACGTGACAGCATTCAGCACTTATCCATGAAATAGATTTTCATTGATTGAGTGTTTAGTAGTGATGGCCATTCGAGGCTTCATTACCGTTCGTCTAGCAGCAGGATATTATGCTTGCAGCGCTAACTCAGATTTTCTTTTTCAAAATAAAAGCCATCATTGAAATATCTTAGGCAATATAGTTAACCATCTAGTCGGTACATTTTATGTTTAATGTCCGTTCCAATGTTGTTCTTGTCTGTCATTTTTTACAGACTAGATTACATTGCCTTGTAAAGTTCAATGATTTTATTTTGAAAAAGACAATTTGAGTGCTGCCAGCATAATATCCTGCTGCTAAAATAACGCAAATGAAGCCTCGTTTGGCCATTAGAGTCAACACACATGGATGGTGCTCAGAATAAATGCAGCCATGAGCATATCCTCTTGCCACGGATTCATTTATTCTGAGCACCATCCATGTGTTTTGACTGTCAGTGAACTGAAAGACTCATGATGAGAGGAGACTTTTCATGGCCTGAGGTAACAGCCAACCGTAATCTTGTTAATTAACAGGCATTTGAACTTCTGTTTCCAGTTGAAATGTTACAGCTGGAAGATATTTTGAAGGCCATATGTAACCTATCCACTGTTCTGTACTTTCCCAGGTTTCCTTAGAAGATGACAAACTGCGTTTTTGTTATGTCATCCTCCAGGGTCAACAACTGTACCAATACAGCACATGATGAAAACACGGTTCTTAATTCCCATAGTGCCACACTTTTCGGATACCGGTAAAAACAAGATGCTAGCTTCAACCCAAAATGTTTTTTGGGCTGTCCTGACAGGATAACCCTTTTTGGTTCCCGTTAGAACTCTTTTCTGGGTATTTGTAGAATCCTTTATGAAACAGGTACTTCATGGAACCTAAAATGTTTTTATCGGGTACCAGCTGGGTTTCCAAAAGGAGGTTATATGTGCACTGCTAAATAATTCTTAAAATCTACAGCTATTGGAGACACCTCTGTGAACTTTAATGGGAAATAAATGAAATGACTTGATCAAACTCATGTCACCTTGATGTGGTTGAACAACAGACACCCAAAACAACTGGCTTTCCAGATATGTACCCTGAAAGAGATTGAGTCCAATAAGGTTTTATAACTAGCATCTTCAAAGGGAGAGACATGCATAATTTATGGGTTCATTCCCTTGAAGAAGAACAGATACCGATATAGCTGTAATCCGCCTGCCTACTTCCAATAACCGCTTTCCAGCGTCTCAATATATCACTCTTTTCCTTCCCAGAATAAATTATTAAATACTGTAGGTGCTAAATGTATAAAATTGCTGATCCTGTGAGTTGCTCTGGATAAGAGCATCAGCTAATTCAACTAAGAGTTAATGTACATTTAAAAGGACGTAGCTACAAATGTGCTCACATTGTACTGAATTACCTGCTGAATACTTTAGATAAGAGCACGTAACGTTATGCCTTGAAAACTGGGGGCTCCAACCATGATCGCTGTCCTGGTCATTTAACATTGTTATTCACAATGCAGGATTTAACCTGTATGGAACCAGTACAAGATGGCCTGGACAACCCATACAGCTTCCACCTGGTGGGTTAATCCTGTTTGCACAATGAACGGGGCATTCGCTTGTCAGTCTATTCTGGTTCTTGGAAATGAAGGCTATTCCATGCGAGAAGTTGCCAAGAAACTGAAGATCTTGTAAAACAATATGTAGTACTCCATTCTATGGAGCTACTTTGGTTTCAGTAAGAATACTTTTGTTTGTTCTTATTGAAACTAAAGTAAATCCCTACCCTTCACAGCGCAAACTGTGTCTAACCACAATTAAAAGGAGTGGAAGGCCCTGGTGCACAACTGTGCAAGAGCACAAATAAACTGCTCAAAAATATTACGGAAAACACAATCATCACAGTATAACACCAAGTCAATAAAAGTTTGGGTTCCTGTCTGTGACTGATGTCGCATGTAGCTATCTAGATCCACATCAGAATTTGCCCGCAGCCTCTGCTCACATGTCCTCAGTCTGCACTGAACTCTGCCTGATGCCACCACAGAGCATACCCAACGATAAGCGCTAAGATATAACAGCTCTGAGCATTATGCCACATTTCTCTGGATCTCTTCACACCTGTAAATGGCAAATTGCCACAGACGAGGGTGAGCACCAATGCGTTGAAACCACAGCAACACAAGGGGGCAACGCACAGAAACTCACAGCTTGTTTTGAGCATCCCATTGGAACGCTCTCCAGGTAGGGGGTTGTGGGTAACGTAGTTGAAAAGCTGATATGGCTAAGTGAATCTGCCAAGGTAGCTGTCCATTTTGGATGAGTCCATAGCTGTCATGAATACATCAAGCATTTAAACGGTCGTGCTCAAAACGAGGATGAGAACCGGTTAGCCACAGCTAAAAGCAATGTCCAGCGAGTAAAGGTAGGCAGGCCTCTAAAAATACTCTGTTTATACTCAAGTTAGCGAAGACTTGAGATACAGGATGTTCACATATCTCATTAAAGGTAGCCATCCGCAGGCAGACCAACATGTCTGGGGTCTGCTGGTTTCATGTACACAGAGTTTACCAGCATATGTAGCACCACATACCCTGCTCAAAAACATTAAGGGAACACGTAATCATCACAGTATAACACCAAGTCAAATACAGATCAGGGTTATCAATCTGTCCAGTTAGGAAGCATGAGCTTTGTGAATCAGTGTGTAGAATCTGAGCATTAACAATTACAATATGAATGTACGTTTCATTGGAAGTGAATGTGCCTAGATAATGAGAACAACAGAAACCTCTCTGTTTAGATTATCTCTCAGTAGGTAGCGCTCTAATGACAGGAATGTTTACGATGGCCATATGGCATGGGGGTTGACTTCTAAAAAGTTAGAAACGCCCTTAATGTATAGGCTAGCTGGTAACCAACATTACAGTGAGAAGAGATTGACTGAGAAGAGATTGAGGTTGTGTATGGAAGACCAGGTCCGTAACCTCATGAACAAGACTTTCTAATGCTGCAATAAATAATATACTTTCTCTCTCCCTTGACAAATGGGTATGCTAATAATTACAACCACTATTCGAAATGGCCAATTTCTAACAAGTGTTTCGGTGCAAATGAAAGTGACAACAGGTGCACTGGAGAGGCAACAGCAAGACAACCAGCAAAATAGGAATGGTTTTTCCAGTGGTGGCCACAGACAATTGCTTTCTCCTCATCCTTCCTGACTGATTCTTCTCTAGTTTTGAGTTTTGCTAGTGTTCTTGTCACTAGTTGTAGCATGAGGCGTTACCTGCAGCCCATTCAGGTTGCACAGTTAGTACAGCTCCTCCAGGTTGGCACATCCATACTTGCCGTCGCAAGAAGGTTTGCTGTGTCTCCCAGAACATTCTCAAGAGCATGGAGTGGCCCTCATGTTTCCCAGACATGAATCCAATTGAGAACATCTGGGACGTTGTGTCTCAGCGCATCCAACACCATCAAGTAACACCACAGACCGTCCGTCCAGGAAACTGGAATCTGCCGTCTCATCAGGTGCATGCCCAGATATTGTCGGGAGTGCATACAGGCATGCGGGGGCCATACACAATACTAAGTCACATTATGAGTTGCCGTGATGAAATTCGGACAAGTTGGAACAGCCTGTGATTTCAGTTGATTTTCGGTGTGAGTTTGATCCAGCCCTCAATCGGTTGGTGAATTTTGTTTCCAGTGAAAAGATTTAGATCTTTAATATATTTAGTTCACTGAGACTCGATGTGTGATTTAAGTGTTCCCTTGATTTTGGGGCAGTGTACGTTAGAGTGTCTAGTTTGAGAAACAGGCGTCTCACAGATCCTCAACTGGCAGCTTGATTAAATAGTACCCACAATACACCAGTCTCAATGTCAACAGTGAAGAGGCGACTCCAGGATGCTGGCCTTCTAGGCAGAGTTCTTCTTCTGTCCATTGTCTGTATTCTTCCGCCCATATTCATCTTTTCTTTTTATTGGCAAGTCTGATATATGTATCTTTCTTTGCTACTCTAGCTAGTCTGGAGAGCGATCCTAAAGGAGGGTTATTATTTTAGACCCATCAATTGTTTAAATGAATGAATTTCCTAAATGCTTAATCTTTTACCAGAACTTGCTTTACAATAAATTATACAATCAGGGAAATGACAGGATACACAGTTCATTTAGGGGGTTAGGAAAGTGGTTTGTTGGTAGAGTGATGATTTAGTGAGTGGTTAAAGGTTTTTCAGGGTGGTTGTGGTTTGTTGGTATACCTTTTGGTCTGATGCTTGGCAATGTGGATGGATTTACTTCCTGTGTTTTGGGACCACAGAGTATCTGGACCCCCGTCTTGGCCCCTAGATTTACAGTGCTATATAATGGTACCGGGGGGACTGGGGTCAGTCTGTCCCGTCTTAAGTCCCAATTGTTTACGTTGCATTTGTTTATGGGACTGGGGTCAAGGGTCAGTCTGAAATGTATGCTCAGGTATCCTTGGATTCTGCTTAAAGTCTCCGGACACAGCACAGATACATTTCTTGACCTGCTTGTTACCTGATCTTGTGAAAACATTGATGTTGCCCAGAAGGTCATGTACCCTTATAATCTTCCCCCAGCACAGTCAGAAGAGGACTGGTCGCCGTGGCGTCACACGCGTATATACAGCATCACCCTGACCCAGCATCACCATGCTACGCCAGGGACATTAGTCCAGACATGAGTGGAGGGATAATGGGTTGTAACTGGGCATTTATATAGCACAGTTATACATGCGCGCACAAACGAGCAATTACAACACGCGCAGACATAAACAAGAAAGAATGCTCACACTTGTACACACACACACACACACACACATGAAAGAACAATCAAATTTTAATTCATTGTCATGAGGGGGGGATGCATTCCACTGAAAACAACCCTCAGTCACAAGGAGCTTCAGCCATTTTTGTGCAGAAACAGTAGCTTGTGCCCCCAATGAGAGGGGAGTTCACTGACTCCAAGTGAACCCTTAATGTTTTGGTCACCCCTGAGGGCTTGTCTGTCATCATTACCTACAGAGACAAAACAAATGTATTTATTTGACGAGACCAAGCCCTAAGCATAGCAGCACATTGCTTATCACAACCCACTTCCACAAACCAGGATTTGCTGTAGATTTCTTGTCAAAACAATTGGACAGTATTCACACAGCCTGTTATTTAACAATTTATTCTATATTTATTATTCATTTCACTGTGCAGATTAACAGCAAGGAAACAATCGAAAATTATAAATTGAGAGTGTAATGTGAACTACACATCCCTTCTAAAAAAATGCCTGTGAGTTTTCTTCAAACAGTCTACGGTAGCAGAATTGTTCAAACAGAACCAGTAAAAGGAAATATGCGTGAGACATAATTTTCCACACTGTCACTACTACCCATTTCAGTACGAGCCTAGAATACAGTAGAACCTCACTGAGAAAGTGGATAAATGTACACCCAGTCATGATTATGTGTTCACACAGTCATGATAATGCTATCACACAGTCATGATAATGCTATCACACTGTCATGATAATGCTATCACACTGTCATGATAATGCTATCACACTGTCATGATAATGTGTTCACACTGTCATGATAATGCTATCACACTGTCATGATAATGTGTTCACACAGTGCCATATTGTAGAGGGAATTGTTTGTCCAATTTAGCATTGGGTAAATGTATTTTAAATTAAAACGTGTGATTTACATTGTTGAAACAATTATTATAGCCACAAGTAACCATCTTACGAGACAAATAGATTTTTGGCAGACAATTCAGAGTATCTTAGCAGATCTTTTTGGTGTTAACCCCCCCACCCTGCATAAAAAGATTGTAGAGAGGAAAGCTAAGATTGTCAATGCCATTCCAGTGCAAATCAACATGCCATATATCAACAGGAACTTTTCATAGGACCTTGAAAGTCTGGCAACTAACCCAAGACGAGCCTACTGATGAATGCATGCAAAACAAACGGCCTTATACACTTTCCACACACCATCACTCAACAGGATGGAGTTAAGAGGTGTTTATTCATTTATTTGACATTTATGGGTTCCCAAAACCGATCAGAGAACAAATGGCACCCAGATCGACATAAAAGCGTTGTCTCAAGATTTGTAGGTGAACAAACAGCCTTCCAATCTCTTCGTTTGCAGGTGTTATGTGGTGTTTAAAAGATGCTGCTGAATGTGGGGGGAAATGGTTAGGCAGGTGGAATGCATGACTTGCTCATTCTGCAGAACCACAACAATGTTATAATGTTATATTTGTACTCAGGCAAGACAAGTGAGACTTTGAGGATGGAAAGTCTATCAGTGATTGAATATACTCCTCTGCAGAACAGCATTATGTTTGAGCGCTAAAGACACTTGAATTGCCCTAATTGTTCTCTCTTTAGCAGCGGTTTTATTGTTACTGGTGAGGAGAGCGATGAAGCATGCAAAATAAATAGTTTTGTAATGGACTCAGTATGTGACACTACATCACTTCCTATATTTCAATCTCCTAAAAATAGTTCTCTTTGATTTGTTGGATGCATTGTTGGAATGCTTTTGACCATATATGGAATAATGAAGAGACCCAGAGAACAGGCACAGGACTCTTATTCAGGGCCCTTGAGGGTGTAACTTCAGATTGCCCACTTTTTGGCCCCTATAGCTGCTGCTTAGTCCTCTTTAGCTGCATGAGCTTTTCCCACTACATGTTCTTTCGCATATCTTACAGCTATTTTGGGTTGTGCCTCAAGCTGCTCCTAGGGAGCTGTTAGATTCTGCCCTTTTTTGATCCATGAATAAAATGTATGCAGCCGGACGACAGGGGAGAGCCATCTTTGATGTTGACCTTCCATAGTTCTTACATGTTTGTCTGTCTGTCTGTCTGTCTTACAGTCACATACATATATTCTATTTCCTAACCTGACATGGCCTGGTAGTGTGTGGTAGCTTGTGCAAAGGAATTATAAACCATATCACCTATTGACACATTTGTCTTACAGAGCTAAACAGCTCTTAAAATTGATGTCACTTCAGTACCTTCCCACAGGTCTATGAAATTGGCTATCATGTCTTTATAATCTCCTGAGGTTTCTTGGCACATGCCTAACTAAATTGGTTTGCCCACTTGGGGATAAGCTGCACACCTGTGCAATAATCATGTTGTCAAATCACCATCTTGATATGCCACACCTGTGAGGTGGATGGATTATCTCGGCAAAGGAGAAGTGCTCACTAACACAGATTTAGACAGATTTGTGAACAATATTTGAGAGAAATAGGCCTTTTCTGTACATAGAGAAAGTCTTAGATCTTTGAGTTCAGCTCATGATAAATGGGGGCAAAAACAAAAGTGTTGTGTTTATAATTCTGCTCAGTGTATAACATATACTAGAATCAAATTCAGTGCACATGGGAAGCCATGTGTTTTACTTAACTTCAAAAAGTAATTACCCTCTGTGTATTATTTCCCTCTCACCAGTTGTCTTGTGACGAGGCAGAGAGAGAGAGAGAGAGAGAGAACACGCATTTCAACTTGGTGGAAACCCCTTTGTAAAGGCCTATGGCTATATTGGATTAATTTTCAGTCCTCATGGGACACAGCGTGTCTCCTTAACGTTAAAAGATTCTTCATTTTACCACTTACACAATATATAAGGTGAGAGAAAACACAATATTTCAACCTTTTGTAAGAAAACCATGAGACTATTTTACCAGATTAGAAAATCATCATTGTACCAATTTCTAATTTGTCACTAGGGTTAGATGTACTCACGTGTGCTAGTGGTGGGCCTGTTAAAGCCTACCCACATTGTAGTGAGACCCTCCTTGAGGCCTTACGGTTTTAAACATTATCATCAACACAATAAATACGTATGATTAAAATTACATGGTGAACATGACAAAGCACAACAATCAATTAGTCAAATGTATTTATAAAGCCCTTTTTACATCAGCAGATGTCACAAAGTGCTTTTACAAAACACCTGGCCTTAAACCCCAAGGAGCAAACAACAGAAGTGTTGAATACCTATTAAAACACGTTTAAGCATGACAGAACAAAACAGACAATTTCTATGTCTATTAAGACATGATATATACCATCAAAGACTTTGAATAAGCATAGTCATTTTCAAGGGAAGTTATCAGATTTCCTTTAAGTTTCAGCTCTTCTATACATTTTTGGAAACAGATTTAAAACTCTTAATCAATGATTATAAGCTCACGTCAGTTCCCGGTATCACCAGGAAATCCTCTGTCTTTGATTCCTGAATTCCATACATGGGAGATCTTTCCTTGCTGCTGCTCGGCATGTGGGCAGAATGTCTCATGTTACAACTGTCTGTGCATCCAGTTTTTTTCCTTCGTTTCTTCTTGTGACACTCATCCTGCCAATGTCCAGGCATTCCACAATAGTGACATGATCCTGGTATCTATTTCTATGGGCTTTGAGTGTCTTTAGATGTTGTTCCTGCTTTCAATGTTTCTTGTTCCTTTTTCAACTTTTCAAGTCTTTTTTTCAACTTGTCCAGTTCAGCCATTTGTTCAGCCGACTTGTTTCTTTCTCCTTCAATGTTCTTTAAATACCATCTTTGAGGAATTAATCATTCCATTTTTGTATTTCTAATAACACAATCAATAACCAACATGTTTTTTGTAATTCATCAGGCATTCTATGAATTTCTTCCCATATTTTCTGTATATCAAAAAAACTCTTGGCATCAGTCATCTGTTTTCAAGCTATTTTTGGTCATCAGCTATTTTCTCCATTACAACGTGTGAGGCCGCAGTCCTAATGTGTACCACATTGTTTTTAACTTAAAGACGTCATTTTCTTTACTTCCCCTTACTTTTTACTACACACGTGTCAACTTGCTATCCAAATAACAAGGACTTCTAGATGAATACAGAAGCTTTGCACTAAAGAGTGGCCTATATTAGGACTTTACACGTGTCACTTACCATTCAGTGTAATAAGTACTTCCCATCACAAAAGGGAAGATTTTGCATCTTCTGTGGAGTCTCTGGACTAAGACTAAGAACACATCTTTCAGTGTCTACATAAGTTCTGCGTGTCCTCAACACAGGTTTCCATTGCCTAAAAAACAAAATTCTAGGACTTCTTGTTCCAGATGTGTTAATCTGGATACTTATGCTCTTTAAACTGACTTGTCCTTTTAGAGTGGTTTGACTCACCAATCAGAGTGCAAATCCATCTACCCGGGTCACGGCACCATGCTGTTAGATTCTGTCCATTTTTGGTCCATGAACAAGATTAATGCAACTGGAAGTCAGGGGAGAGCCATCTTTATTCAGCATGAGTCTATGATGTTGACCTTCCATAGTTCTTACATGTTCTCCAGTAATTACAAGGTTAACACAGTTTTTTATCCTCCAGCACATCCCCTCCAATATCTGTCTGTCTTCCAATCACATACATGTATTCTATATCCTAACCTTACATGGCCTGGTAGAGTCCCCTCTTGAGTTTCCTGGCTCCACAGCTTATCAGGTTGTATGGGGCTCCTCAATAGTGGGTACCAACTGCTTGCGATACGGTACCTCATATAGCACAAGATAACGAACCCCTACTCTGACAAAATAATATAACTAAAATACATGCATATCATCAGGTAAAGACAGGTTTCCTCACAATGGTATGTGCCAACCTACGGTCCATGGGTCTATTCATGGAGTCTATGACAGTCACATGGAAAACTCCTATCAGGAGGTATGGACAGGGTGTGTTTGGGACCCATCGGCAATGGGGCATCACATTTCCTACCCAGTGTCCTTCGTATAAAGCTAGTTATTACTCTCATACATTGTGTCAAGCTTAATTCAGTTACTTTTCATGCCCAATATCTATCAGAACCCTTAAATATGTCCCCTGATGAGGTATGATGGAAAGCATCTGCATAGGGGAATGGGAGGGCCCTGCTGGATGCCCCCGGAAGGTTCCGGAACCTAAAAGCCTTTTCCTTTGCGACAGGCAGGGTCGTGTTTGTACCAAAATTATTAATTGGGGATTTCTTTTATGAAGAAACCTGGAGAAGACCCAGACTCTAGCTGTGCTGAGTAAGGGTTAAAAGAGTACACAACCTTTTGGGCCACGTCAATTTTTTTGCATGAGCAGAATAACGATACAACCTTTGGTCCAACGTGTTCGCACTGGGAAGCCTAAATCACACATATTTATTATTATTATTATTAGAGATCTCTTACCGGTGTGTTTGTTTCTATACTGTGTTGGATAGTTTAACCCTTATTGGATAGTTTCTACCCAATTTTGATAAATGAGCTCCCTGAAAGGAATCCCAGAAAGCTGGATTAGAAATGTAGGGCTTGATAAATATTGATATTGATAAATTGTAGTAGCCTATAGTATATCACAATTGTAGAAATGATTGTCTACATCCCTTGTAGGCGGTAACAGTAATTCTTTGTTCTAAATATTGTGCTCTGTCTTTTGACTCCATGATGTCCATTGCATTTCATTGATATTAAGACCTCTTTAAATGTTGCGTGCATGCAAAAATTGTCAGATTAACCAATTTGTGCTTTGCTTAGCTCAATGTTTTAATGAGAAGCAGCCATTCTGGAACAAAATTCTCCCTTTCTGGGATCCCATTTAAGAGAATCCAGATATGTTCTGGGAACCCTGTATTTGTCATCGTTCTTAAATACCAGTAATATGTTCTTTAAATAAACCACTACAATCTGTTTGATCTTGGTATTCATCCAGAAATGAATCATGTCAAGGGAGATTATATGAAAGCTTCATTGGAAAAGTAATTAGCTCCAACTGTGTGGTGGAGGGAATGAATACTGACCACACAAACACAAGGATGTAATCCACCAGGCTCTTCCCTCCTCGGCCACACTTGCTCCAGGAATTTGCTCCAGGAATGATTTCTAGTCACAGACATTTACATTCCGACCGGAAGGAAGAGCCAGCCAAAGATGATAATGATAAATCCAGCGGAATGGCACCTTTTCTAAAATGTTTAAATGTGAATATTTAGGCTCCGTGCATGACTAATACATAATGAAGCTTTCCAATCTGCAGAAATTAGAGGATGTCATTAATAGGCCTACTTCAGACTTTTGTGTTAATACAAAAAAGTTGAAAAGGAAAGTTTAGATTGAGAAACAGAAGCCTTCAATTTGCAGTGGTCTCTTAATTTTAACCCTTCGGTTCCTCACTAAAAACCTTCCTTTTCGACTTTTTTGGAAAGGAAAGAAAAATGTGCAGTGGTCTCTTAATTTCTTCCAGAGCTCTATGTGATGTTTCTGCGTTTGTATGAAATGGGATTCATTTTCTATCCAGAATGAATGTTCGAGAGTCTGTTGTGTTCAAATGCACCTGCACTTATGGACAGTGACAAAATGTGTCTGGACCTGAAATAAATCAGCCAAAAAACAATGCTGTTTTTACAATTGGGTTAAATTTCCCAAAATCTTTACAGGGTTCCAGTTACAGTATCCACACAGATTCATATCCATGTTTATGTGCTCAGCAGAAAACAAGGAAAGACACAGGATGAGGCAGGTGGAGAGAGAGAAGGCCGTAACAAAACAAAAACATCCTTCCAAATCCCCAAGAAACAGTTCACTGACCATAGGATCATGCTTTTGCAATGTCCATCGCAAGTCCGTTGACCGAAATCCCATTGAAAGGCTGTGGGGTGAGCTAAAGATGAGAGTCCACAAATGAGGACCAAGGACACTGAAGGATCCGGATAGTTTTTGTATCGAGGAATAATCAAAATTCCTTCTGTGGACACCAACCTATCTCATACAACACTGGGTGGTTGTGGGTGGGGGCCCATTTGTGCAGAGTTGGTGTACATGGTCAGATGTTCAGCAGTCTGATGCGTTTCAGGTAGAAACTGTCAACCTCCCTCTGACTGGCAGGTGAGTGAACAGAGCATGGCTAGGGTGAAAGGAATCCTTCATTTCTGATCTTTGACGTCCCACACACAATAACAATACAGAAACACATACTGTATTATCATGTAGGAGTGACATAGAAAAAATGTGCGTCCTTAAAAGAATTGGTGAATGCTGCATTTTAGCATAAGAGGCCTAACCTAGCTTCTGGTTAGATCTCTTGATATTTTCTCATTTAATTAAGATTTTTTTATTAGGTCATTATTCCCCTCAAATGTTTGACTAGCTTGCTAGCTGAGTGAATGTCCTTTGCATGTACTGTAGGTAGCTTGTCATTATCATGTTCACTGTTTTTGTGAATGTAGATGTTCTGTGGTGTCTTCAGACTGTTCAGCCTGTGCTTATAAAATAGCAATGCAAATTTATTTTATGGTCTGTATTCAGAAGAGCCTCCGCTAAGTACATTTGTGCATACTTAAAGAAACAGACTGTGTGAAGAAACAGGCTGTGTAAAGAAACAGACTTTGTGTGTTGTTTGTCTCTTTTCAACAATTCAACATCACCTACCATTTTATTGAACACAAACGTAGAAGGAATTTCAGTCCTTCTACCTGACAACTGACTAATTCTTCCCATTATTTCATTGCACACGGGGATGGTAGCAACCCTGTTGGAGTCGCCGAGGCAGTTTTTCAGGGTTTTCTGTCTACCAGTCCGTTCTTTGTTCTGTACTTGCACAGCAAATGAAGCCTCCAACATTAATCCGAAAGCCATTGCTGTGAAATGTAATTCAGTGCGAAAGCACTCCTAAGGAGATCAAAGGGGTGACAGAAGACATGCATGGAAACACCCAGAGTAAAGCCATCATCAACTACATGAATCTGTTCTCTCATTGCATTGCTGATTGCCATTCAAGCCAGATGTTTTTCAGGGTAGGTTACAATTCCTTCAGAGAGCTGGCTATGGCCTTGACCACTGTTATACCAGCCACTGTATTTTTTGTTTCAACATTTCTTCAAAAGCATTGTGAGGCACTGTTTTTATGTCAGATTAAAAAAAAAAAAAAAAAAAATCATGTCCATAATAAATAAAATAAAATAATAAATGCCTTCATTGATTCATCTTGTCACCTGAAAACACACAATGAAGGACTCCAAAGGACTTTGCCAGCAAGCTTCATTTCTCAAGCTGTGGTTAGAAGGGAAAGAAGTCAAGCAAGGTCTTTGTACATCTTGTTTGAAATTTATCTTAATTTGCAAACACAGTGGAGGAGCTAGAACTCCTGATGAAGAACAAATGTAACTTTTCTCTTTCACCTCTGCATTCGACCTCACAGAATTTATAGTCCCAAATGCTGTGTGGAAAACAAAGGTCAGAGCGTGTTTTTATGAAAATAAATGTGCAAGAACATCATTAGACATTCTAAATCTTGCCCTTCTGACCTGGAATCTACTTTAATTCACTGTAAACCAAACTCATAACCCTGCAGATTCTTCTCAGTCATTTTGACTGGAGTTTACATCAATCCCGTCAGATCACTGTCGTTCAAAGTACCCAAAGTCTAAACTGCTAACCAGGTTGGGGATTGTAACAAGCCTTAAACAGTATATTCTGTGTCAGGTGAAATGTTAAAGGGACGCACCACACTGCCACTAAGCTCCCCTGGGAAACGTTGACCATGTGATTATCCAACTCATGCCTGTGTACACCAATTCCCTTATAAGGCCTTGAGGGAGCAAAACGGTGTTGAGACCACAGACAGGGACATAGTCAGATACAACATCGACAACAGGCATCACAACACTGATGGTGTACTCCACATCCAAGTCTTTGGAGGAAATCTGGGTTTCAACAAAGAGCTAAAATCTGGAGGTGCTGGAGAACCAATATTCTAATCGCGACTTCACTTCTGTCCGGAAAGGTGGAACATAAAACTATAAACTACAAACCTAAGCTGTCCATTGTTGTTGTCAAACGAATCAAACCCTTTTGCACATTTGACAAAGGCCCTAAATCATCGGATCACTACCCCTCCCCCATGACACTTTCCCGTCACAGTCCCTAATCCACTCTCGACCCCCAGTCCATTCCAAGACACTACTCAACCCATCCCCCACCATACTTCCCGCTTCCCAAGAACATCCCAGCCAAAAATGCAGCCCGAATAAGTTTCTTTTTCCTGTGCTGTGGCCCTCAACAGCCGGACTTCTGTTCCACAGACACAAATGTCTCGTTTCCACTGGTGCCAAACACTGGTGTTTTACCCCAAAGTCCAGACTATGTTCTGTTTCCACTGGTGCCAAACGCTGGTGTTTTACCCCAAAGTCCAGACTATGTTCTGTTTCCACTGGTGCCAAACACTGGTGTTTTACCCCAAAATGCAGACTATGTTCTGTTTCCACTGGTGCCAAACACTGGTGTTTTACCCCAAAGTCCAGACTATGTTCTGTTTCCACTGGTACCAAACACTGGTGTTTTACCCCAAAATGCAGACTATGTTCTGTTTCCACTGGTGCTAAACACTGGTGTTTTACCCCAAAGTCCAGACTATGTTCTGTTTCCATTGACATGTACCGGTGCCAGTCTGTCACCAGACTGTGGCCAAGTAGCCCAGCTCTCACGCATTACATCCTGTGAAAACGCCTATTCGAATAGGGATGTGTATCATTTGCTTAGTTTTAGGCTTCTCATAATTGTTTTAATCTGATCTAACAAGCAGATCCCTGATAAAATAAAGAAAATAAAGCAACACTACAGGGAAGTGTTTTATTAAGAAGTGTTTACATTCATAGTGTTTATAAAGAAAATCTGACTAAAGGCATCACCAATAGAACAATGCAACTTTTACAAAGAGGAAATTATTATAAAACCCAAGAACAATGAATTTGGTCCTTGTAGCAAAGGTACTATTATATTACGCACTGAATACAAAATGTGCGTACATTAACTTGGAAGCAATGGATGACGAGCTGCGGGACGTTGAAGAGACGAGGTGTCCAAGGTAATGTACAGGACAGAGGTGTTTCATATACACAATGGCTTTCATATACACTACAAAATGTTTTCATTTTCTAAGATCAACCATTCAACACTGCAGCGGAGTTTCCACTAGAAAGACGAGGTGGCGATGGGAATTTGACATAGCTAGTAAGGAATCTCTCACATGGCCACATCAAGTTTCTTTTTTAGTTAATTGTTTAGTTAAAATTTGTGGGAATAGGCTGGTCCATCAATCTATCAGTATTTGTAATGTTTTGTTTAACATTTTCTGGGGAGCATTAGATCCTGCAGCAGAAACTCTATAAGCAACAATCAACACAACCACAAAAATAGAAATTGATAAATAAACGCTAAAAAGAGTAAAAAGATAAACAGACATTTCATTTGAAAACGATTGTGTCATTGTGATGTAGCCTCTGTGGATCTCAGCACTGTATAAACCATCAGTCAACAACTTCCTTTGAGTCATTCATACTATGTGGTGAAACAGTTCTTGCTAATGTATTTCCATATTTAAAATGTTTACTAGTTGCCATTAGAAAAAGGTCATGTTTGAGTGTCAGAAAATCATATTGGTCAAACTCAGGCACTTCAATCCTAATAAATGTAAGCAGATGTATATGTGTGTATATATATATATATATATATATATATATATATATATATATATATATATATATATATATATAGATGATTACATACATTGTTGATGCTTTCAGATAGTTTTTCAAAGACATTAAACGTGACTTATTCAATCAAAAAAAAAATTATTTAAATAACTGACCCCAAGTTAACATCTCCTTTGAAAGTCTGCAACATATAAAGAGCAATGTCCCCTTCACCATCTTGGGATTTTATATTTAAACCAGAGGGTAGCGTGCCCCCTACTGGCCCTCCAACAACACCTCCAGGAGCATCTGTTCTCCCATCCAGGGACCCACCAGCACTGACTTCAGAGCTCAACCAGTAGTGGGATGCTGGGTGCTAGGCCAAAATATCACAATGGATTTATACCTACGTGAAGTTGGCCCCCCACCCAGCACAAAACTTTGGCAAAATAGGCTAACACGTTTGTGCTCTGTTTGTACCTGTTTGTGCCATTACATTTTAGTTTGTGCTGCTGTAATTTTTTAGATATTAAATAATATTGTATAGGTCATTCAGAGTTCACTAAGCCCCCCATAGTCACCCAAAATAATCTTCTTTGTGCTCCGTTTGTGCCGTTAAAAGTTTCATTTGAGCAGCTGCTGTCTTTTATATATCAGACATTTAATTTTAGGTGATGATGTCACTAGCCCCCAACATGCTCCAAACTGACTCAGAATAGGCTCACTCATTTGTCCTTTGTTGGAGCTGCTGTTTTGCATTGAGTGGGGGGCCATCTTCACACAGGTTGATTACATTCACACTTATCTGTGATTTACAAAACCCTCTCAATGGGAGTTGAACATAGACAAACAGCAAAGGCGACAGATCCTTCTATCCAGAAGACATCTACTGGATAACTTTGCAGTTATCCAAAGTTATCGGTTGTTATTTGGTGTCGATTCTCCACTGAACTTTTTGGTCAAGCCCATAAGCTAAATACAATAGACATCACTTCAGTAGCGACAATGTGGTGGTCCCAGCCGCTGTGTCACATCCTGGGGTGAAAAGAGATAAATGCATGTTGTTTCTGTTCGCCATCCAAAAGATAACAAACTGAACTTGTTCATGAAAGCCTGTGAACATTTTCTGGATGGTGAAGAAGGCCGTCGTTAGGGAGACTAATCAGAAAATATCTGAGACAGAAAATATTAGGCATGCCAAAATCAACAGTTTGGCGTACTAATTATGAAGACAAAAGAAAACAGTTGTCATCTCAGTAATGGCAAACAACTGGCCAGACCTAGGAAGACCTCAGCCAGTGGCAGACCAAAGATTGCTCACCATGATGAACCAAAAAAAAAGTTATTGTCAAACAGATCTGGAACTCTCCAGAAGGTACGCATAGACATGATAAGATAAACATATGCAAGCGATTACGCCAACAGAATTTCAAATGTTACTCCACTAATAATCCTCATCAACAGAACACCCAGGCTAAAGTTGTTCTGGAACGAAGTCTTATGGAAAGATGCCACTAAGATTAAACTGCGTAAGTGTGGCGAGAAATGGAAAATGTGGAGAAAATAGAGAACTGCAAATAATCCAAAACTACGCCACCTCATCTGTGAAACATGGAGGATGAAGTGTATAACATGTATAGGATGTACATCTACATGCCACATAGTAACCAGCTTGGCTTCCATTAAAATTGGTCCTCATTTTGTCAGACACCAGCAACTGCGTCCAAATGAATTTTGAACACCTGGAAACAAGAGTATTGACAGCTCTCTTGAGGGAGAAATGACAATGCAAACACAGCTGCTTAATAAGAAACTGCTGGGAAACCAACTGTCCAAATACCATCAAATGTAAGGTGATAGTTTGCAGAAATTACCATTGCTGCGAAGTTGCTAATGAAATGGGAAAACAATATTTATATAAGCTTTTATACTTTCATTCCAGGGCTCATAGACAGCCCTGAGTGTGCATATTGCAGTCATTGATGAGCTGGGGATGGCTTTGTAAGGCATTACTTATATCTTAGTTTATAATGGTCCAGATAAATTTAAATCATATTGAAATATATTACATGCCCATATTTTGGTTTAAGTTTGGTTGATTAAAATCTCTACTCACATTAAAGGCTGCATCTGAGTTAGAGGATTCATGCTGTCTGATGTTTATAATGCAGATAGTTGAGTCCATCCTAGGAATTAACATGTAGCTAGGAATTAAATAAAAATGTAAGGGGCAATCTGATCACATGTTCATACCATTAAAATTGCCAAGATCTTTTAATAGCACATCTGTCTCAGATAGATCACCACCAATCACACTCCCCATCAAAATGAGGTATGGGTGTGCAGCAGGTCATTTTGGGAGGGGAATGACCAGCTTTCTGTTTTATTGGTCTAGAATCGGATCACACTTCTGTGTGATCAAATTTCTGTGCGATTGACGAACGCAGTCCTGTGTGGTACGCCTTGAACATGCCGGTGTAAAACGCTTAAGAGATGATTATGCAAACTATGATGCTGTCACATGGGCGCACGTGCTGACCACATTGACAAGGTTTATTTTTTTTCAGCAGGCGACTTTCGGGAATATTCGTCTCTACTGCAGTGTGCACATTGGCGTGTTTATAATATAACGATTTAGATAATTTACGTTTTAAGCCATACGAAGAATACATGTAATAGTAAATCTTTGGAAATGTCGAATGTAGCAGGAAAAATGCATTGCCCTACCCTGTGAAATACATAAACATACACTCCCAGTAACGCACCTTTTTTAATGACAATCTCAACGTGACCTGTCAGGTTAAATGGATACAGAAAAAAAGTTTACCAGAGTTTTACAAATACATCCAATGTAGTTGGATGGGAAACAGAAGAAAGAGAGAAAACGTCTCCATGTGCTGCAATGGGATATACAACGTGTTTTCGAGCGTCAATCTTAGCAAAAGAAACGACGCAGTTTTACATCCACACGCACGCGACCATTTGTGTTGATACATCATCTTATTTGCCAACCAAAATGCTAAATTATCAATATTTGCCAAATAATTCTACACTTCTAAGCAGGCTACATTATTACTTGCCGACTTCAGCGCTTAGTTGGAAAGAATTACCAGCATGCCATTGCCAGCAAGGGAGTTCGAAAATGATGCTGAAAAACTAAACAAACTGGCAATCATTAGGCTTTGCTACTTTCTTCAGACATTTAATATTCGTAAGTTGTCCTGCGTGACAATGAGGCAACGTTAACTAATGTTAATGATTTGCAATACTTGCTCGTTTAAGGGTACTGCAGACGAATTTATAGCGTGAAGGTGGCAAAACGACAGTTAATTTGTATGGATTGTTCTATTCGTAGTTGTAAGTGTTGTTTTAAAGGTGCATTTATAATTAAAACGATGCAAAAAAATATCAATATGACAAGCTGTTGGATTATTAATCTACGTAACCATTGAAGAGATCTGGATTGTCTCTTAAACGGTTACTAAAGTACAATTACTAAACTTCGACCAAGAGGGCACTTGTTCAGTGGAAAGGTCTCATAAGACCCTGTGATTTCAGTGCACCTGCCCTTTTTTATAACGTAAGTGACAGAATGGAGAATACTTTACATTATGTTGCCATACTTCTTAATGGACTCTTTTTACAGATGACTAGGCCTACTCATGTCATATGTAATTATTTAGTGGTCTATCCTAACATCTCCTTCTATGGGCATGTAATACATGGAAGAACACTTTAGAGTAGCAGACTGACTAAATGCAATTGATAATGTGTTCAGTAATACATGATGCCAGTATCAATGGAAATGTAATAGTAGCGCAGGAATACAGAACACGTTTATTTTAACATCATGAATGTTCATCAATGATTTAATTGAATGGAAAGGACACTTTGGTCAGTCTCAGAATGATGAAGTCTGTAATTTTTCGGTGTATCCAGGAGATGGCAGACTTGCCATGTGGTTGTGTGAGAAAGCTCTCATGTTAAAGGGTCAATCAGCAATCAAATGGTAAATACATGCCTCGTGAACTTGTTGTACCCAATCAGAATGCAAGAAAGAGACAAAGTTTTACTAATTTTCTCCAATCCTTGCAAAAAAAAGTTCATGAAAACACCATCCATAAAAAAAAAAAGAATTGTATTTTGTTGTAGTAAATTATCATTCCTTGTATCCACACCTCGGTCCATGTATTTGGGCGTGGTTATTCTGCTCAAGGCCCATTCCGTTTACCAAATGGTCTGGGACTCTGCTATTTAATTGTTTTAAAGGCGGATTGCCCATTTAAATCACACTGTTGAGTCTGGCTCGCGGACATTACTGATTCGTGAGGAACGAGAGGTCTACTGCGAGCTATAGCTGATGTCTTCCTTCTTAGGCTTAGTCCACACATACACAGGTATTTTTCTCTAAAACGCAGTTTGCGGGTTGACGAAAGGCCAAAATGTAAAGAAAACCCTCATATAAAAGAAATGCCAGTGTACGTGTGGACTAGCCCTGAACTGACCACTGACTACTCTCAGATGATCATGTTACTACAATTTCCACCGTCCGGAAATCCCTCAGCCGAAAGGTCCCACCTTAGGAACAAATAATTGGTGTGACATCTGATTTGAAACAAACAGAGCAGTGCCGCCCCCCCCCCGCCCCCCAACAAACAACCCAATTTTCACTGTGATTGGCGGTGATATGTGTGAGATTACATTTAGCGTGTGTTTACACCTGGTTCTAATATGCCCCTGATGTTCTAATCTTGTCCTTATCCTGAATGTGCCCACATTTGTAGACAGATTGTTAACTGATTGTGATTAGATCTGCCTGAATACCTCTGAGGGTTCAATGTGCATCTTGTATGTGCGCAGTTGACAAAAAGTGTAGACATCAAGGCCAGCGTCACGGCTGTCACACAGTGAGCCTGTTTAGACTAAATCAATTGTGAAAACAAGGAAAACTATTTCATTTTTAATAGGAGAACCACATTATGTGAATGCAATTTTAGGATTTATAGTAGCAATGGGAAACTCCGTCCTCCGTGAGGTGAAACACCCCACTCACACGGAAGGCGTATAAACTCACAGACAGTGTTGTTGACATGGCAACTAACATGACACCTAAACGCAACACGTGCAGTTGAGGGTCATAGCAGATTGGTTTCCATGCCAATGTGAGCTAATTTAAGTAGAATTTCTTTTTTCTTTTTAATTCTGTTTATGGAACCGGATTGTCCTACAGAACCGGGCTTCTTATATCACTGCAGGTCGGACGCCACAGTCCAATTGATGTCATCTTTACACTATAATCAAACACAAGACAGGTCCCACCTTCCGTAGAACTGTTTACCACTCTCTGGTAACACCCCCCCGACACGCTCCAGCAATGGATTTTCCACTTTCCGCCGTGACTACCACCACTTTATGGATGTGAGTTGAGGATTTGTTATTAAGGTCCAATATGAGCACCAGTGACACTGTGGCCTTGTAAGAAGATATTTTACTCTGTCAGTGGCAGTGGTCTTGCATAAACATCTAATGCCATGTCATTGATTTAAAAAACTAAACTAAAACGTAGTATCAGGCAACATAGTATCACGCTACGCAGAAAAACCCATAATGCAACATTCTAAAAGCCTTTGCAAAACAGATAACCTCCAAATAATGGCACGGAAAGTCATTTTCCAGATATTACTCTCCCCCGGCCTGATTGGATTGATTTGTCATTTGCAAAAGAGAGCTCGTCCATGGGGCCGTAGATAATCCAATTTATTGCTTCGCCATTTATTACACATTTCTTTGGCTTTTGGGTTCAGTGTCACATCGATTCTTTGATCGCTTGCTTAGCTGGATCCTAACGAGCTTCCATTTGAACCACTACATAATTACCTAGCTCGGCAGTCTCTGGGCTTGTCATTGACTTCAGCAGACACTTCTATTGAAGTAGACAATTAATAACATAATACTCAAAGTGGTATGTCATAACTATTTTATGCTCTTTTCATGGATAATTCCCTTAACTGAATAATGTAACAATAATATTGGCTTTACATACACTGTGATGCTACAGACTGACCTTTCATATGACAGGCCTATTAGATTACGATGTTGTTAATGTATGTATCATTTTTTCAAAAGCAACCTAACCAACACCTGCAGGAACTTAAAGACATATAGTATATAAAAACTGTTTCAGTTGTATCTAAACATTTTAATTGATTTAGCCCCCCTTTTAATTCCCCATTTCACCATGGGCCGATTTTGTTGTATCCTGTGTTATTGCAACAAATGCCAATGGATTTGGGGGTTGAAGATCAAGACAATCTTTCCTTCTAGTTAAGACCCGGCGCAAGAGGGGGCAACAGTTGTATTTTCTGCCCCCCGAGTTTAAGTTTTAAAACCTGTACAGTATTGAAAAATTGCCATTTTTAACAGCTCCCTCAGTTACTTCGTCCTGGTGCCGGGCCTGTTCTCCTCACCTGGGCCCAGCCATTATGCATTTTCTTCATATTGCTCATTCAACCAGGAAGTTACATGGGTCACATGGGAGGTCCATTACATTCCTTTCTGTGTGAATGATGTCAATCTGACACATACCCCAAAATTATATTTTTTTAATGATACAAAAATAATTAGTTTTTTAAAAGAACTCACCTTTCTGGTAATTATTTTAAATATTCTTCTGATATGTACTCACTTAAAGGAGTGTAAATTAATAAAAAACTTAACAACAACTGTGACTAAAAAAGAAACACCTATTTTCAGTAGCAATTGACAAGCAGTAGAATATAACTAAGTACACCCAGACAACTAGAACTAAAACATTTTTTTGTTTTTGATTTGACTAAAAGGAGATTACAAATATCTTTGTTTAAACTTGACTACCACAGTGGCTCTCAAAAGTATTCACCCCCTTGGTCTTTTACACATTTTATTGTCTAGACAACATGAAATCAAAATTGATTTAATGAGGAGTGTTTGCCACTGATCCAAAAAAATAATAATCCATAATGTCAAAGTGAAAGATAAAAACAGGAAACTGTTGTTAATCCACATGTCTCTGTGAAGTCCCACAGCTGGTTATTACAATTCACCCCAAAAACTACTTCATGGCAATAAAGGAACAATTCAAAGCAAATCTGAAATAGAGTAGGATGTAAGGACATTTCCCCTGGAGGACAGTAAAGTCCATTCATTAGAAATGGAGAGAATATGACACAACTGTGAATCTGTCCAGAACAGGTCGTCCTCAAAACCAAGACACTGACATGACCCAACACCCTGCTAAGACACTGACATGACCCAACACCCTGCTAAGACACTGACATGACCCAACACCCTGCTAAGACACTGACACGACCCAACACCCTGCTGAGACACTGTCATGACCCAACACCCTGCTAAGACACTGACAGGACCCAACACCCTGCTGAGACACTGACATGACCCAACACCCTACTAAGACACTGACACGACCCAACACCCTGCTAAGACACTGACAGGACCCAACACCCTGCTGAGACACTGACATGACCCAACACCCTGCTAAGAACACTGACATGACCCAACACCCTGCTAAGACACTGACATGACCCAACACCCTGCTAAGACACTGACAGGACCCAACACCTTGCTGAGACACTGACACGACCCAACACCCTGCTAAGACACTGACATGACCCAACACCATGCTGAGACACTGACATGACCCAACACCCTGCTGAGACACTGACACGACCCAACACCCTGCTAAGACACTGACATGACCCAACACCCTGCTAAGACACTGACATGACCCAACACCCTGCTGAGACACTGACACGACCCAACACCCTGCTAAGACACTGACAGGACCCAACACCATGCTGAGACACTGACATGACCCAATACCCTGCTGAGACACTGACATGACCCAACACCCTGCTAAGACACTGACATGACCCAACACCATGCTGAGACACTGACATGACCCAACACCCTGCTAAGACACTGACATGACCCAACACCCTGCTAAGACACTGACATGACCCAACACCTTGCTGAGACACTGACACGACCCAACACCCTGCTAAGACACTGACATGACCCAACACCATGCTGAGACACTGACATGACCCAACACCCTGCTAAGACATTGACACAACCCAACACCCTGCTGAGACACTGACATGACCCAACAACTTGCTAAGAGATTTTGGACACTTTTGTTTTAAGGCGCTGTCACACAAAACAATAGTGATGCTTCTGACTTGAACAAACATGGAAAAATAGTTGCACCACCTCTGTCTAGTTTGCACTTTAACAGTGCCAATGGAAAGATAATGTTAATAATGTTATGTAAAATAGGCAAACATTCATGTGGGAGGTCAAAATTCCAGAGAAGTACTGAATGAAAGAAAAGTGCAACAAAACCTACTTAATCTACAATCAAATCAAACAAGGATGTTGTTTTGGGATCACCGACTGCTTTGCATTTGACTTTGTCTTACAGGAAACTTGGCATGAGACATCATAATTGTTGACCCAATATCAATGTCACAAATACAGCACATGAGACATCATAACTGTTGACGCAATATCAATGTCACAAATACAGTAGGAGTTCTTGAACAACTTGCAAACTATATTAGAATTGTATGTTTTTCCAGGGTTTTTCTATGTCTCCCGGCTGGCCTGGGAACGCCTCGGTGTCCCCCCGGAAGAGCTGGAGGAAGTGTCTGGGGAGAGGGAAGTCTTGGCATCTCTGCTTAGACTGCTGCCCCCGCGACCCGGCCCCGGATGAAGCGGAAGAAGATGAATGTTTTTCCAGGGAACCAAGCTACTAAAATATATCAGTACATTTCATTTTATTCATACTTTATAAATATGCACTGTACACTAAATCAAGCATTATTTAAATCAATTCATTTATTTTCCTTCCATTGAGGAAAATGAAATGTTGTTCTGGCTGTCGTTTATACTGGTAGGTTTTCGTTCTTAACTGGAAAGATTTTTGATTACATTACACCTCCCCATCCTCTTACCTTCCTACACACACACACACACACACACACACACACACACACACATACACACACACACACTCACACACACACACACACACACACACAAAAAACTCCCTGGTTTGACGTCATGCCGTGAATGTCTGGTCAGGATTAGTTTTAATTTGTTCATTTTGAGAGACTCCAGGGTACACCTTATTATTTCTAAAATGTGAATTTGGTGAATTTTGGGAACCAAATCACCTTGGTGAAAAGAACAGAAAGGCTGGCAAAGCCACTAGTAAGGTGTTTTAAAAAAGACCCCGTCATTAATATCCGCTAAGGTTGAAACAGGAGTCCCACACCGACTTAGCACAAAGAGTTAAAAGCACATTGTTCTAATCAACACCAGTGCTCTAGGTAAAACCCTTAAAAATTAAATGGTTAAGCTGAAATGTGGCCAACTGCAATGAAACTATATTGCCTGCACCGTGTAAGTATGCCAGTCATATGTTCCCCTTAAAGGAAAACAACAAATATCCTAGTTTGCCAACCACTAAAAGAAAACAAACTCCTGATACACATTCTAAACAAATATATGTCACATGTCTATCCAACTCAAACATGATATTAACACTCAACAGTCCAATTGAATAGTATATCATTGGAGTGGTGGAGACCAATACAGAAATGGTGAAGTGCTGTAGCGCCAGGGGGAATGGAGGGGCATTTAGTTGGAGCAAAATGTCAAATTTTAGAATGGAAACTACGAATGTGCTGGTCCTAAATGCACTAAAACACAAAATGCACTGCATTGTCAAAACATACACTGTATGGTCAAAAGTATGTGGACACCCAACCATCACATCTATGTGAGCTTGTTGGACATCCCATTCCAAAACCATGGGCATTAATATGGAGTTGGCCCCCCTTTTGCATCACTGTTCTGGGAAGGCTTTCCTCATGATTTTGGAGTATCTCTGTGGGAACTCTGTGTGCCCATTCAGCCAAAAGAGCATTTATGAGGTCAGGCACTGATGTTAGATGAGAAGGCCTGGTTTGCAATCACCGTTCCAATTCACCCCAAAGGTGTTCAGTGTACAGGGGCACTGACATGCTGAAACAAATTGTTGCCACTAAGTTGGATGTGCCCAATTGTTAAAAAATGTATTTGTATCCTGAAGCATTAAGATGACCCTTCACTGTAATTAAGGGACCTAGCCCAAACCCTGAAACACAGCCCCAGACCATTGTCCCTCCTCCAACAAACTTTACAGGAGGCACTACACATTCCGGTAGGTAGTGTTCTCCTGGCATCTGCCACACCCAGATTCATCCATCAAACTGTCAGATAGTGAAGTGTGATTCATCACTCCAGAGAATGTTTCCACTGCTATTTGGCCAAAATAAATTCCCTGGCAAGAAAGGCCCTGGTCAAGGAGGTGACCATGAACTCAGTGGCTACTGTAATAGAGCTTCAGTTTCTCTGCAAAGATGGGGAACCTACAACAACCACCTCTGCAGCACTCCATCAATCAGGCCTTTATAGTAGAATGGCTAAACGGAAGCCATACCTAAAAGGCATATGACGTGCTGGCTGGAGAAAATAATTCAAATTACTTTAAAAATGCATTTTCATATACACATCTGAATCAAATTGTTCAAGCAAATCCAGTGCAGGTCCATGACACTTGAGAAGTGGTATAGCATTAACCCTCTTTTCTGTCCATCTCTCGCAATCACTCCTGTGCAAACATGCACACACACACACACACACGCCCAGGTGTGTACTGAAATTGATACATTCATATGCTTGAGAGAGAAAGGCAGATAGAGGTAAAATTAGTTTTAGCAGGCTTCACTTGCCTTTGAGTTCCTTGCATTAGATTTGCATTAGACGGGCGTTGTGAAGGCCTGCCAACTGGAACTAAACAATAATCCAATCTACAGGAATATAAGAGGCCTTTCAACTGATCAAAAAGGGACTTGCTACTGTGGCACACCGGTGAGAATGGTTGCCTAGCAAAACAAAGGCCTCCATCTTTATAAGCTCAATACCCTCCGAAGCATCACTATTTACGAATTTAACTGATGTAACTTTCCCCTACGAATCGTTTATGTTATATGTTTCCCTACCAGGATACTGGACCGCCACGGGGTCTGAGTAGTGCAGAGTTGACAGGATTCAATTATTGCTTTGCCATGACAACACTGTAAAGAGGCAATAGCTACACAAAGTGCCTCAACAGCCAATTGAGAACATCCGGACTGATGACGACAGCCAAGGTAGACATGGCATCTGAACTCGTTCTTTTTTGGGGAATTTTTGACTACCGAGAACCATTTAAACCCAAGTGATATAGAAATGTAGCATAGAAAACCTTGACAGTTTTGTTACAGTTTTTGGGTTTTTTTGGCCGCCAAGTGTCTTTGCCCCACGATTTGGAATGTAGATGTATTCATTCTAGTTATCAATGATATTATGTTTTGTGGGCCAAGGGTGTAGAGTAAAGAAATGTGTGTTTTGGAATGTCTGTGAAGGTGCCATGTTTCTGGTGAGCCCATTTGCATCCTCAGAGTAGCGGACATACGAGTTGGGGATCGAAGTAGCCCTTCCCACTCAGACGAACCAGCAGTGAAGACGGACCAAGCAACAAAGCAGTAAAATGACATTCGGCAGATTTATTACACTGTTGTTTGGTCTTTTAAAGGGGAGGATTCTCCTAAATGCTTACGGGCTGCACCTGTTTTGTATCATTTACTACAGATAAATGTTTGCTTGATGAAGAATTCAGGGAGACCAAATATCCAACTTTAGATGGTGCTAATTGCATACACGTAAATGTATGAATTCCAGTTTCTTTGTTTCCATTGTTTTATCCGAGGAGAGTTGATCCTATTGTAGACCCAGCAGGGAAGTATAGTATTATAGTATTATAAGATCAGTCATTAATGTCAACCAAGTCAATGGTGAATACTGTCATTATTAATGTCAACCAAGTCAATAGTGAATAATGTCATTATTAATGTCAACCAAGTCAATGGTGAATATTGTCATTATTAATGTCAACCAAGTCAATGGTGAATACTGTCATTATTAATGTCAACCAAGTCAATGGTGAAAACTGTCATTATTAATGTCAACCAAGTCAATGGTGAATATTGTCATTATTAATGTCAACCAAGTCAATGGTGAATACTGTCATTATTAATGTCAACCAAGTCAATGGTGAATACTGTCATTATTAATGTCAACCAAGTCAATGGTGAATATTGTCATTATTAATGTCAACCAAGTCAATGGTGAATACTGTCATTATTAATGTCAACCAAGTCAATGGTGAATATTGTCATTATTAATGTCAACCAAGTCAATGGTGAATACTGTCATTATTAATGTCAACCAAGTCAATGGTGAATACTGTCATTATTAATGTCAACCAAGTCAATGGTGAATACTGTCATTATTAGCATCATTTCTGCACCCCCTCTTTTTCCCCCTTTATGTAATGCATAATTTCACACTCAATCACACAAACTAAAAAGAAAATTACACAAACAAAACACAAAATTCAGACAGACAAACACAATACTATGTAAGTGGTGCATCGTCCCTTTTATATCCGGGAGATTTGAGGGTATGATGTGTCTCAATATTTGTAAATATATTTAGAAAATCTGTGCATATATTCATCACAACTCACAAATAAAATTTGTATTTGTAAATGTGAAAATATATTTTGTAAATACAAATATTATCTGTAAATATGTAAACATGTTTCACAAATGTAAATACAATATGTGAATATGTAAAAACATATTTCACAAATATAACACAAATCTGTAAAACATTTACAACTGTTGCTTAACATTTACAAGTGTTGACTTACATTTACAAATCTTAAGTATATTTACGGATCAGAATTGTATATTTACACATTTCCTTTGATCGACAAGTGCTTGTGTGCGTGGTTTCAGTCAGAGGGCTCACTTGGTGGGACTTATGGAATATCCGGACTGGATCCTGGTAGATTGGAGTCTATAGGTAGCTAGGACACGTTTTTCCTGAAATGTGAGTATAACGTTTATTTGTATAACAATATTTGACTCCATCACCAAGGGGTAATACAACACAGAGCGTGTTTTTCGGCTTCAGGCAACTGACTTAAGCACAGTTAGTTATGTCAGCCTACATCTGGTTGGCTAGCTATGTTTTTACATATTCACAAATTGTATTTCTATTTGTGAAACGTTTACATATTTACAGATGTTTTTATTCAAAAAATATTTGTTCACATTTACAAATCCAATTTTTATTTGTGAGTTGTGATGAATAAACACACAGATTTTCTAGATATATTTACGAATATTGAGACACATCTAACTCCATACAAGGGCCCACACTCCAGGAAAACCACAAAAAAACATTTGGCACGTGGGTTGGCGACCCAGTCTCCAGTGAGACTGTAACAATGTGTGCAGTTGGGAACCTGGTGCGTTTGTCTGACTGACTCTCGACAACCTCCCCGGACCTGGAAAGCACCACATGTTCTTGCTGTAGTCTTTGTGCTATTTGTTCAGCACAGATCCTGTTTCTGGGTTACGTACACATATACCTTGGGTATGTATATTGTGGATTGTGGCCAGAAGAACGACTCTGCGTGTCTTAGGTTGTCCCAATATCACAGTTGGGATCTTACCCGTCATTGGCTAACCAAGAAATATAGTATAGTATTTACTTACTCCTTGGAGTATAACAGATACTCCTAGCAAATGTTTCCTACTATAGTTTGTTTAAGATACGTATTATGTACTTTGTATTGTAGACTTTTAGACAATTGATGAGGACATTGAATATTGCTAGTAAATAACCTCATATGTATCATAACTTTCTTACTAGATTACAATAAATGGTTTTACTTTGAAATATGGATTACGACAGCATTCCTCAAACATCTACAATTTCACTTTGATGGAGGAATTGGGGCCTCACAGATGGGTGACAAATTAAAGGAAAATGTGTCTCAGTAAGGTTTTGTGCCATCACAAGCCACCAGAACAGCTTTAATGTGCCTTGGCATAGATTCTAAGAATCTTGAACTCTGCTGAATGTTGTGATCCCTTACGATCACATATATTTACAAACAATTCAGAGTCAGATTAGAGATAAATTATCATTAAGGTTAGATTCTCTTTTCTACATTTCCTCCTCAGTAAGGTTCAAACCTTAACCACAAGGGTTTATTTCATTTTCTGCAGTCTCAGCAACTATGGGTAAATTATTATATTGTGGCAGTGACATTATGAAAATAAATCTTAATAATGCAACACATTCCTACATTTTATATTCATTTGTGTATTTCCACTTGAGTGATTTGGTACTTTACTGGTATCCTCCCACCTATTTAAAAACATATTTTGAATGGAAACAAATTTTAAAAAAGTGCTTAATTGTATGATTATTAAACTCAATAGACATGAGAGACAAATGCATAAAAAAGAAACAAAAATAAATGGGATGAAATCATTAAAATATCAAGTTTCGACCCCGTAATTAAAAGCACAGATAAAAATATCAAATTCACCCCAAAATACACTAATTAGGAAACCTATATCAATTTGACACTTGGAATGAAGCAAAGCAGATTACACTTCCACCATTGTCTCCTGCTTCAGGGTTGCTGTGTCCACTATGTTTGGGGTGGTCTCAGATTTGAGCTAGAAATTTGACTTTAGACAAATTGAACATGGTACATCTTTCAGATCCTTCACACAACTGCACATGCTGATATTGACTTTAGTATAATTGTGTGGATATGTTCTATTAGAGATATCTAGCCAATGAGGATTTCACGTACACAGCCAGCCTGTTGAGAGAAAGCATTGCATTGTGCGCCTTGTAGTTGACTAGAGTCTGAATACATTTATTCAACACATTTCACATGTTGCTTGCTAACATAATTGAAAATGTACACATTTTTTGGTTATATACAAAAAACAATTAACATCATTGAAATGTGTGGATTTGGGAGGATGACTACTTTTAAATCTTAATAACATTGAGAATGAAATCTTATCCAGTTGATTAAACTCCTGCTTAGATTTGGTACCAGAAGCTCCAGACACAGATGATGGTGGAAGAAAACATAGAAAATAAACAGCAGCCTGTACTTCACATTCAGATCAGGATCCACTCACTGGAATTCTTCATTTGCTTGCTGTGTTTGTCCACCTGGATACGGATGGCCTTCAGTTCTCCAGACAACTTCCTGAGCTCCACCAGGGCTGGCTCCACCAGGGCTGGCTCCACCAGGGCTGGCTCTGGTTTGGGTATGGGTCCTGTAGTTTGGGGGCCTAATGTGAAGTGGTTCTGAGCTGCCATCAGATCAAATGAACTGGGTGTTCCCTCCACATCAATCTCTAGTTACATATGAAAAACATGAAAGAAGAAACATTTGATTGCTACAGGGACAAAATTGTTTATACAGTTCCTAGAATGCAGTATGTACTGTAGTATGTACGGCAGTATGTACTGCAGTATGTACTGTGGTATGTACTGTAGGATTTTGTACCATCTAGATGAAACATTGGCTAATTAACATTTCCCCACATGTTCCAGGTTATTTACAGAGCCTGAGGTGATCTGAAGTAATCATACATAAAAATAAAATTGGCTCTGAATTAATGAACTCATATAAAGCAATGGGAGAAAGAAGGAATTGTCATCCATTGTTTTGGTCACCGTTCAATTTCTGATATTTTCTGTGACTCACCACAAAAGGTGTTCTAAATTGTCTTCAGATACAGTTCTATGTCATCACTAGGTACAGTAACTAGTATTAAAGACTAGATACTTCAGCCATGCTACGTTGCCAGTGTTGTTCCACTCATTGAGGTAATGACTAATGTATAGTAAATATGGTTCTGGAAACTGCATCTTATTCTGGATCGTAGCACTCCCGACTCAGACGTGATTTTCAACTGTTAAGCTCTAGAAACTTGCATCAAACACTGTGGTAGCCTTGAAAACCAGGCTCTGTGAAACATTGCAAGACTAGCAATGTGCAGATTGGGAAATTAGTTCCAGGACAAAAACAAAGTAAGAAGTAAACACAATTTGAGTGTTACATATTTATGTTAATAATAGTCCAATTAGCAACATGTTTTTGCACTGACATGCCTTTATAGACCTCAAATATATTAAATACATGTGTAGTTTATTGTGGGGATATTTGGAAGCATTTATTTTCTTAAGTCCATCCACTGCAGTATATGACTTCAGACTACAAAGCCAACAAATCTCAGAAACTGAACTTTAATGACAACAACTGTCTGGATGATACTTCAGCACTAAAAGAAAGAGGAAAATAACATCTAACATGCTGAAAAACAAAATATTCCCATAACAATCAAACAATGAAATTGCTCAAAAAAACACTTGAATCACACATCGGGTCTCGATGAAGGAAATATATTTAAGATCAAAATCTTTACTGGGCATTGTGTAATTTGTTGAGAACAAAATGACATAACAATGGTCAATGAGAACCAAAGTCACCAACCAAATGAGGGCTGGATTCAAACTCACACTGAAAATACAAGTAAACTTTTGAAATCACAGGCTGTTCCAACTTGTGTGAATTTTATCATGGCAACTCATAATGTGACTCAGTACTATGGCCCCAACATGCCTGAATGCACTCCCCACAACATCTGGGCATGCTCCTGATGAGACGGCGGATGGTGTCCTGGGGGATCTCCTCCCAGACCTGGATCAGGGCATCAGTGAGCTCCTGGACAGTCTGTGTCGCTACTTGGCGGCGTTGGATGCACCGATACATAACATCCAAGAGATTCTCAAATGGATTCATGTCTGGTGACTTTTTTCCTTCACTGTATGGATGCACCATCCTGAAGGAGTTGGACTAATTGAGCAACCTGAATGGGCTGCAGGTACCACCACATGCTACCAGTAGTGAGAAGGACACTAGCATAATGCAAAACTAGAGAAGAATCAGTCAGGAATAAGAGAGCAATTATCTGTGGCCACCACCTGCAAAACCATTTCCTGTTTGGGGGTTTTCTTGCTGTTGCCTCTCCAGGGCACCTGTTGTCACTTTCATTTGCACCAAAACAGGTGACATTGATTCACAATCGCTTATGCTTCCTAACTGGACATATTGATATTCCTGAAGTTTAACTAACTTGGTGTTATACTGTGATGATTACATGTTCCACTTTTATATTTAGCAATGTAGTATTAAATATTAAAGGAGCATGTAAACAGTATGCAATTGAATGAGGGGCTGATATACCTTGTCCAGTGAAGAAAATGGGGTGGTCTGGTTGTGGATCAACTGTATCTTTCTCAGGCTTGTAAAGCTTAGGAAGACAAACAAGGCAGGCCAAGTAGTCCAGTACGATGAGCCTGAGCCAGTGAGGCATGGCCGGGTAGTGAGTGGAACAACGCTGGATGTTGATGATGAAAACCGTCTCCAGCAGACTGGCCACCATTAGAGCCAGGGTAAGGGAGAAGAACACATCTAGATGGAAATAGATACATACATCGTTTCATGCATGAATTTCCATCAAGAAAATAAGTTGTGATATTTCATTAGTATCCTTGAATCTTTTCAAACAAATAATGAAAAAACAAAGTTAACTAATACTTTGATGTTGTAAATAATGCAGCCGTATTTTGTTCATGTAAGCATCAAAAGTAGTGCAGTAAAAATTAAAGATATTTTTTGTATCATATTGTACAACCCTGTTTCCAAAAAAGTTGGGACACTGCGTTAAATGTGAATGAAAACAGAATGCAATTATGTGCAAATCATTTATCCCTATATTTAATTGAAAATGGTACAAAGACAACATATCAAATGTTGAAATTGAGAAATGTTATTGTGTTTGGAGTAATTCAGGCCCATATCGAATTTGATGCCAGCAACACATTTCAAAAAGGTACAGGGGCATGTTTACCACTGTGTTGCATCACCTCTTCTTTCAACAATGCTCTGTAAGCATTTGGGAACTGAGGAGACCAAATGCTATAGTTTTGAAAGTGAAATGTTTTCCCATTCTTGCTTGATATAGGATTTCAGCTGCTCTACAGTCCTTTGTTGTATTTTTCGTTTCATAATGTGCCAAATGTTGTCAATGGGTGACAGGTCAAGACTGCAGGCAGGCCAGTTTAGCCCCTGGACTCTATCACTACGGAGCCATGCTGTTGTAACACGTGCAGAATGTGGTTTGGAATTGTCTTGCTGAAATAAGCAAGACTTTCCCTGAAAAAAAAAATCTGGATGGCAGCATATGTTGCTCCAAAATCTGTATATATTGTTCAGCATTAATGGTGCCTTCACAGATGTGCAAACCACCCAAGCCATGTGCACTAATGCACCCCCATACCATTATGGATGCCTGCTTTTGAACTGTGTGCAAATAATAATCCAGAATGTCCCTCTTCTCTTTAGCCTGGAGGACGCGGTGTCCATGATTCACAAAAATAATTTCACATTTTTATTGTCAGACCAGTTTTCCAGCATTACACTTTTCCAGTCTTTTATTGACCCTGTCCCAGCATTTTTGTTGCCCCTAAAGATGACAAGCTGTATTCAAAAGTACAAGCTGGGTTCAAAATCAAAGGACAGAAACCAAACAGATCAGGCCACATTCAAAACAAAAGCAAAATCTAAACTGAACAAAAACAGAACCTAACAAACCTGGGCATATATTTTTCAAGGAACAATAAAATGTCTGCAGTTTTAAACTGCATCCCAACTTTTTTGGAAACAGGGTTGCACAACTGATAAAATTAACACTAGACAAGGTGAAGATATTTAATCATTCTTTTTTTTAAATATTGGGGAATATATGTATAGGGTATGGCGCAGCCGGGGCCCCACCCTGGAGCCAGGCCCGGGGTTGGGGCTCGTATGCGAGCGCCTGGAGGCCGGGCCTTTCCCCATGGGGTCCGGCCGGGCTCAGCCCGAAGGAGCGACGTGGGGCTGCCTTCCCGTGGGCTCACCCCCTGCAGGAGGGACCATAAGGGGTCGGTGCGTAGAGGACCGGGTGGCAGTCGAAGGCGGGGGCCTCGACAACCCGATCCCTGGACACGGAAACTAGTTCTAGGGACATGGAACGTCACCTCGCTGGCGGGGAAGGAGCCTGAGATCGTGCGTGAGGTTGAGAGGTTCTGACTAGAGATAGTCGGGATCACCTCTACGCACGGCTTGGGCTCTGGAACCACACTCCTTGAGAGAGGATGGACTCTTCAACACTCTGGAGTTGCCCATGGTGAGAGGCGGCGGGCTGGTGTGGGTTTGCTTATAGGCCCCCAGCTCTGCCGCCATGTGTTGGAGTTTACCCCGGTGAACGAGAGGGTCGTTTCCCTGCGCCTACGGGTCGGGGATAGGTCTCTCACTGTTGTTTGTGCCTACGGGCCGAACGGCAGTGCAGAGTACCCGACCTTCTTGGAGTCTCTGGGAGGGGTGCTGGAAAGTGCTCCGACTGGGGTCTCCATTGTTCTACTGGGGGACTTCATCGCCCACGTGGGCAACGACAGTGACACCTGGAGGGCCGTGATTGGGAGGAACGCCCCCCTGATCTAAACCCGAGCGGTGTTCAGTTATTGGACTTCTGTGCTAGTCCCATGTTCAAGCATAAGGGTGTCCATCAGTGCACGTGGCACCAGGACACCCTAGGCCGTAGGTCGCTGGTGCCTGTCGAGGCGGCAATCCCCATACCCGGTGGTGGACACCGGAAGTAAGGGATGCCGTCAAGCTGAAGAAGGAGTCCTATCAGGCCTGGTTGGCTCGTGGGACTCCTGAGGCAGCTGACGGGTACCGGCAGGCCAAGCGGACTGCAGCCCGGGTGGTTGTGGAGGCAAAAACTCAGGCCTGGGAGGAGTTCGGTGAGGCCATGGAGAAGGACTATCGGCTGGCCTCGAAGAGATTCTGGCAAACCGTCCAGCGCCTCAGGAGAGGGAAACAGTGCCCTACCAACGCTGTTTACAGTGTAGCCCAAAATTAGGGTAATCTTGAAGGCAGAATGGTCACGGAGAGGCAACAGGAAACTGAAGAGGTTCACAGTAATGAGGAAACAGCTGGGGACAACCAGGTTTACCAGGTAACGTTTGGGATCTCGCTTTAACTTAAGCTAAAGGACAGAAAGCATGATGGAGAAAATAAATGTTTAACATGATTTGAACGCTGGAACAGACGTATTTAGAAAATGTAATGAATTGTAAGAAGATAGAAAATAGACAGTGATCGTATTGAATGGTATTTTCATTGTCTAAGATGGTGGGATCCCCCCATTTTGTTAAAAGTGTAATTGAAATTAACAATGATGTATAGCATGTTCTGACAAATTGCCTCACAAAAAAGTACTCACTTCTTGGTCATATTGTTTACACAACGGGTCCGAGGTAAAGTTATTCTGAAAGGACAGTATTTCCACCAGGTCCCATTCCCTGGTACCAATGGCAGTTTTTGAGTTTTTTACTTTCCGTGGAACCTAAGGTCGTTTGCTGGAAACAAAAAGATTCACCACAAATTACTCATCAGGTATATCAACATCCAGTTACATCACAAGGTTTGGTATCAAATTCTCAACATAGATGTATTCACTATCAAATAACTGATATTATCAAATGATGCCATGATTTACACAATCACTGGTGGGTTTTCATTTACCAAAATGTAGGACTGAGACCAAGGTGAAATTGCATTTCTGAATGTCAAAGGGGAAATAGCGGATGTTCAGGTCGCAGGAGCTGGTGACACGAAGGAATTGGTAGAAAGATGCAAGTCCATTGTTCTGCAGGTATGCGTAGGGAGCGGCCACTGACCATTTAATTTCCACACTGCACGAAAAACACCCGACATGGCCAGAACCCACAGTCACCGATCTCTTAGAAGTTATTTCCAGTCACAGTACAACTGACACAATATTTGTTTTGAACTGCTTATAATGAACTACAACAACAAGGCCATGTCTACCGCAAAATAAATAAAATCCAGGCATTTGAGAAACTCACAAGGTTTAGCTCTATGGATGAAGTCATTGTTTGGTCTCCCTCACCCTGGAAAAAAATGCTAATTGGAATGGAACACAAAGGTTTTTCACCTGACCAATTCTTCAAGTTACGGATTTAATAATGGTACATTGAAAGTTCATTTTGTAAAATATATATTTTTAAATAAATGAAACTGAAACTCCATCAATGTATGGTGAAATTGGTTTAATGTTGAGAGATATTTTAGAGAAAATTAAAACAGAATTATGTTGCTTGCATAATTATTCGACCCCCAACACATTAATATAAGGTAGAGCCACCTTTCATTATAATATCAGCTTTATGTCTTGTGGTAAGTAAGTACCAGCTTTGCACACAGTCTTGTAGTTATTTTGTCCCATTCTTGTAGGCACATTTGCTCCAGGTTATTTAGGTTGTTAAGACAAGCTTGTGGACCACCATTTTTAAATATGGTATAAATCTATTTTAAATAGTGCCACACATTGTCAGTGGGAAATCAGGAATATGACTGGGCCAATGTATGATATTCACAGTTTTTTTCTCGAGACACTAATGTTGATTTGGCCTTTTCCTTGTAATCTTTGTCCTGCTGAAAGCGGCATTTCCTCCCAAACTAAAGTGTTTTTGTGGATGGAAGCTGCTTCTGTGGCAGTATTTCCCAGATTTCCCAGAATCCATTCTTCCAGCAATTTGGATAAGATGCCAAATCCCTGCTGATGCTGACAGCATGATGCTGACAGCATGATGCTGCCGCCACCATCCGTCACTGAGGGGATGGTTTGTCAGTGTTAGGTTTGTGTCACACGTCTTTGCTTTCAGTTTTGTCCAGAAAGCTCTATCTTGGTCTCATCTAACCTACATCGACACTCATTCTTTCGGGCAAACTCCAAACTTTTTGGAAGAAACAGTTTTGTCAAAAGTTTGGATACACCTATTCATTCAAAAGTAGGACTCTGCTGTTACAAACAACCATAGACTGCAAACAACTTGCTATAATATAGTGACATATTTTTATACAACTGATGCAACACCTTGCTAAGACATTGCTGTTTGAAGGAGTGACTACAGCTCCAGTGAAGTGTAGAGTTTCTGGGTGGTTTGAAAACTATTACTGATGCTTCACAGTGAATGAACAAATACATGCAGGAGGAAGGACGGAGTTTCTGGGGAGGAATGATAAAGTTCCTAATATGCATGCTGTACAGGTCTCTTCATTAACTGTTGTCACTGGTAACACTGGTTCGAAATCCAGCTTAAAATCGAAGCACAGCGGCAGCAGGTTTGAGCTGTTGAGTAGCTTGGCTTGTGCGTAGTGTTAATTTTACGATACGCACAAATACACAAGCAAACATCCAGATAACTATGGCCATAAAGTAGATAGAGAGGAACAACGTCAGTTGTCACTTCTGATGGTTGGCTGCTTTTCTCCCAACCCCGTTATTCGTGAGGCAGATAGCTAGTTCCAAGCTAGGTAATTTTGCTCGCTACATATTAGAGATTGGCTGTTAAACGTCCTACAGGTACCGTGGGAAAGGACAAATTCAATCAGAAATTGTTGGACAACTGCAACTTTATTTTCTGGTTGAAATCTGTTGAAGGGAAAGTAAATGAAGTCCACAATATTTTTTGCACGAAGTCTTTCAAATTTGTCCCTATGGGAATTACGTCTGTGGAATCCCATATGAAGCGTGAGAAACACAAACACAACAAAACCGCTGCAACAAACAAACGCATTTCTCAGTTCTGTTTGGTCGTTCCACAGATGTGAAGTACAGACAGTAACATTATTGTTTGCACTAGGGCTACTAGGTACTCAAATTGGTGTCCTTATGTATTGAATGCGTGGGCTGTTGTTGTGAAATTGTTCTTAAATTGAACTTCGAAGGGGCATTCAGAAAGTGTTAAATTGAATTTGCGGAAACATGCAGATACCCTGTATATTAATCTAGAATTCAATCTCTTTCCCTGTAAGCCAGTAGCTGATGCGTTGTGGTCCCACTGACACTCTGAATTGAATTGTTTCATAACTATGTTCATTTAATAAATAAATAAAATTAAACATATAAATAAAATGATGTTATGCATCATTTTGTCACAGAGAAAATCAGAAACGGGGTGGATCCTTTTTTCCACAGCACTGTATGTAAAGGGCAAGCAAGTCACACAATTCAAGATGTTGTCTGGGATTCATGTTTGATATGTTGTTTAAATTTGCATGATCTGCAAATAGAAACACCATGACACCTCAGTCCTGGAACTTCAGGTTATAAAGCGAGTGGTTGTGGTGATGTGGGACACAAACCGGCAAATACATGACATACACTATTTTCGTACCCTTTTTACACCTTTTTGGAGCGACTGTGCCACTTCTACAACATGTGGCCAAAAATCACAGAAAGTATCTTAAAGTTTAAAAAAAGGGAATGTGGAGTGGATGAATTGAAGGGAGAGAGCCTGTTACAGAGGGAGATGAGAAGTGTGTCATCATTTCATCCACAACGCTGCATAAAATGTCTACAAAATAGCATTTCTTACTATTTCTTGTTGAGTGCAGTATCTACTGGCTGCAGTAAATGTGTTAAAATTCGCCCCCTGGTGGTTTGATCAACCAATCACACTAACAGAAAAATGATATGCCCAGAACACAGATTAATTGTTCAGTTTTTTTGGTCCTGTTATGAAACCGGTATGTAAGTACATTTTACAGAAATAAATTATGTCTAGATTTCTGCAGATGAATTATGCTGTTGTTAAATTTGAAATGTTCCTAAATGTGCAATTTCTTTTATTTGATTTTGTCATGCACTGCCATTAGGGACAAAGCTATGACTTGCATCAGGTGTGGGAAGGAATAAACCTTAGTGTCTCCTTTTTCTAATTAAAAATAATCTGAATTGTAAGAATATGAATGGAAAGTACAGTGCTAAAAGTCTTAGGCACCTGAAAGAATAAAGTTAAGTAATACAGTACAATTATATTCATGCATTTATATATATATATGTTTTATTAAATCACTTACTACCCAAATAAATGGCCTCAGTTCAACTTTCAGGTGCCTAAGACTTATGCAAAGTAGTGTATACAGTGGATATAAAAATCTACACACATCTGTGAAAATCCCAGGTTTTTGTGATGTAAAAGAATGAGACAAAGATAAATCAGGTCAGAACTTTTTCCACTTTTAATATGACCTATAATGTAAACAATTCAATTGAAAAACAAACTGAAATCCTTGAGGGGGAAAAATTTAAAATAAAAACCTTACAATAACCTGGTTGCATAAGTGCGCACACCCTCTTATAACTGGGGATGTGGCTGTGTTCAGAATTAACTAATCACATTCAAACTCATGTTAAATAAAAGTCATTACACACCTGCCATCATTTAAAGTGACTAATCACAATCACAACTGTTCTACTAAGATTTTCCTGACATTTTCTTAGTTGCATCTCATCTCAAAAACTATGGTCCGCAGAGAGCTTCTAAAGCATCAGAGGGATCTCATTGTTGAACGATATCAGTCAGGAGAAGGGTACAAAATAATTTCCAAAGCATTAGATATACCATGGAACCCAGTGAAGACAGTCATCATCAAGTGGAGAAAATATGGCACAACAGAGACATTACCAAGAACTGGACGTCCCTCCAAAATTTATGAAAAGACGAGAAGAAAACTGGTCAGGGAGGCTTCCAAGAGGCCTACAGCAACATTAAAGGAACTGCAGGAATTTCTGGCAAGTAGTGGCTGTGTGCTACATGTGACAACAATCTCCCGTATTCTTCATATGAATGGGCAATGGGGTAGGGTGGCAACACGGAAAGCACACATCTAAATTCACAAAAGCATGGCTTCACCAGAAGAAGATTAACGTTTTGGAATGGCCCAGCCAGATCCCAGACCTGAATCCAATTGAACATCTGTGGGGTGATCTGAAGAGGGCTGGGCACAGGAGATGTCCTCGCACTCTGACAGATTTGGAGCACCTTTGCAAAGAAGAGTGGGCAAATATTGCCACGTCAAGATTTGCCAGGCTAATAGACTCCTACCCAAAAAAGACTGGGCGCTATAATAAAATCAAAAGGTGCTTCAACAATGTATTAGTTTAAGGGTGTGCACTTATGCAACCAGGTTATTGTGAGTTTTTATTTAAATCTTTTCCCCTCAAAGATTTCAGATTGTATTTCAATTTAATTGTTTGCGTTATAGGTCACATTAAAGGTGAAAAAGGTTCTGACATGATTTATCTTTGTCTCATTCTTTTACATCACAAGAACCTGGGGTGTGTTTATAATTTACTTACTATAATTTTCATACATTCATGTAATTTTACATAAAAAATTAACAGCACGCTGTCTGGTCTATAACTGTTCTGCACTCTGTCATGTGTTGTTTTATGTGGACCACAGGATTACTAGTCTAAACTAAAAGGGGTATCTGAGGCAATCAAAAAAAGGTTAAGAATAGTGCTCTAAAAAGGTAACAGGATTCCATTCTGTTTTATGTAGCATCTAAGTATCTGTAGTCATCTGATTGGGTCCTTCCTTTCAAACATTACATATTAAGTATTAGCTAGTATAATAATAATTTGTGTATACTATTACCATATTTAGATCACCTAATTCACTGTTCTCACACTTCAGAAAGTCAGAAAGTTGGTCAATATTTTGGCACAGAATAAAAAAATGACATTGGAGCATGTTTTCAGACAACATTTCTTTAATACAAAGTCAACATATCTACATACACAGTGGTTTTAAACCAATTATTGTTTCAGTTAGAAGTAACAGTTTGAAAGCGATAGCACTTGGCCCTCATACAAAGAAAAACTATTTTGCTTGAGTTTGGGTTCTTTATCTTTTTGTTGGCTGTATACATCCTATTCTTTTGTGAAGATTTTTCTCTTTTGTTAAATTTTCCCCATCAGCGGAGTATTCCGGTAATTTGGCTGCTGTTGTCAAACGTCTGGCATCTTTACATGAAGTCAAAGTTACGTGTCACACAAGCATCCAAAGACATCCACGGTCTTGGTTTTTGGCATTCGGCCCTTAACCGGTCTTTGAATTCAGTCACAAAAAGTCCTCATTTCAAGATTGAGTTCATATGAAATGGTTCTAGGTTCCCACTGTTCATAAAGGATACGCTGGAAATGAATAAATCACAGCGACTCTTTGTGTCGTATTCCTTTCTCCTGGTCTTTGCGTCGCATAGCTCCTTCTTGTTTAGTCCAGATTAATTCTGCATCCCGTAACAAAATGAGGCCAAAATGAAGAAAGAAGGAAAAAACATAAATCTATGGTCTATACAAGTCCTGTAATGTTTGAGGGCAAGGATATACCACACATAATGATTATGGGTTGGTGGTACTTAGTCAGTAATGGCTATGTCATTGCACTTTGGCCAGTTGCTAAGCAAATCCCTGCCTGTCAATGGAGCATCCGCATTTTGGTATTTTAGGCAGTTGGGCAAACTAACAATTCTCCTTGTTTGGGGGATGGGAGGATAGAGCTTTTGTTTCAGAAAGGAAGATTACTTTTGTTGCCTTAGTTGTCCACACCTGCATGAGGAAGCGGTGTTCACTTTCAGAACAGGTTCCATTTTGTTTTCAAGAAATTGTAGCAGAGGCTGAGACCAGTCTCATGACAAAGCTAGCTGTGTGTGGGTAGCCGGGAAAATTACTAATATGGCAGATTAGACAAAAAAAGGGGGGTTTCAAGAGGGGAGCAGAAAGAAGTAACGTTTTTACAAAAGGAGAAAGTACGATTTACAAACACCAGGAACGTTGCAATGAACCTTTTTGTTGCAGTTCAGTATTTGATTTGACATAAGAGAGCATTGAAGGGCAAATTATACAAATACATATAATATATATATTTGTTTATTTACAGGTATTATATTCTGGGTAATGGTAGATATATAACAAATGGATGATCTTGTGTGTGAAAAAGACAAAAATTAAAGGCAGGGGATGAATCAACTACTAAGAAAGAGGAAGATTAGCCTGTACATGATCAGAACAAATGAATGAAAATGGGTAAAAATGTACTGATTCAATGTTAATGATTTGTAGACCATATAATCTACAAATAATGAAAATAATACAGAATATAATCTAATAACTAATGTTAAAGAACGACAATTAAAAATGCCATATTGTTGTCGGCACAGGTCTACCAAGTGGTAGGAATGAAAAGGGGTTGTAAGACAGGTGCTTTACCAGAAACCTTCTTTGTTTCAGGAGTAATAATACAAAATAATAACAAAAAGGTATCCATCATAATATCACATGAGCAGTTTGAAGTTTATGGGTAAAAAAAAAAGGAAGAGAAAAAAAGTACTAAATTTATACTAAGAGTTTGGATATATCTTTATATTCTGCATTTAAATATATATGTATTTGTGAATGTGCGATATATATACCTACATACATATATGCACACATTCACACAAACACATGTTATACTTAACATTTCTACAGTGAAAAAATAGAATTGTCTCCTAACATAATATGAACAAATAAGCATTTATTTTTCTTGCTAATAAAAAAAATGTGATACAATATCTCTGTTAAAAAACTAAACAAAAAATAAAATAAAAAATCAGCTATGTAAAGTAAAATAACAAAAGTCATCATAATACAACATTAAGGTTTCCATAATGTTTCAGTAACAATAAGGCTTTTTTGGAAATAAGAAAAACTACACACAGCTTCTTTCATCTCTGTTAGTGTGCATACCAATTTAGTACACTTTACAAAATCCATACTCCTGGATACACCAAAGCACACACTTCTGAGAAAAAAACTAAAATGGGGGTCTTTGAGGACCTGTTTTTACTTGACACATATTGTGTATGAAGTGTCTAGAATCTGTACTAGAGTGTACTAGAATCTGCCCTGGTATTGGTTCAAGTTTGGTGACTTGCAAGTCATTTGTAATTTTCACATCAGAACTCATGAATCCAACATGGCCACTGTTTCTCCAATTATCCAAAGAGGCCTTTTGACCAACAGGTGGAGGAGGAAGAGACAGGGATCTTTCTCAGGATTATCAACTCAATTCCTCACCACTTTAAACCCCTTTCCTTCCATGGTTTGCGCCACAACTGCAAGAGGACAGGTCACTCTCTTTTAGTCAAGGTTGGGACATTAAAGTCTAGTAAGACGGCGGGCACAGAGGAGTCTGAGACTGGATGGGTGGGGAACAATGACGTGGATGCACTTTCATTCACAGCCGCCAGAACGCCAAGTACGCACCCGGCCAGGCACCCCCATTGTCATACCAAAAGAAGTCACACCTACAGCATACAGGAGAATAAGCAGCATGTTGGTATTGACAGGACCCCCCCCAGAAATACAAGTAAAATTGTAAGACAAAAGTATCAAATGATTACAATGGGTTGTTGGTCACTGTACAAGTTTGAAGAAAGAGCAGAGGCCCCACATTAAACAATAACCGTGAACCTGACGTCACGTGGCGTACCCAATCGTCCTTTAGCCTAAAGCAAACGCAGGCTCCCCGTTCACAATAGTGGACAGACACTGCACCCGTAAATAATGGTACAACTAGTCCTGAACGAAGAGCAAATTACTGTACCAGTGGTCCCGGACGAAGAGCGATCGTGAAGTCACTGGAGAAGGTTGTCCTATCTCTGGTCTTAAAAGAGCGGTCATTTGTTTCCATGGTGACTGAGGCTAAGAGTGGGTTGGAGTTTGTCCTCGAGCAAAAAAACTAAAAAATACTGCACTTCAAGTGCTGAAGGAATACAGTAAGTTGATTGAATTGGCATTTGACGAAATCTACTGTTGGCCGTCCCTTTAAAACAACTGTCCTTATTTTTCCCCAGACTACTGCAGAGGCCCGTCTTTGCCCATATAGTTTAGGGAATACCGGTATTTTTTCTGTTGGTATGACGGACATTTGAAGAGTTTGAAAGATCACACCAGAACAAAGGGCAGTAACAGTTATCTGTCCAGAGGAGGAGAGTGGCAATGGCTACTGAATGTGAGTTGACTCCTCTTGCCAGTGTCGTTGACATGCTGTGTTTGTCTCTTCATGTTTCTTGGTATTTTGGGGACAGTCCTCTGCATACAGTTTTACCATCAGAAGCGTGAAGAAACAACTAGTAACTCTTAAGCTCTGCACTTACATGTTAAAAAGGGAGAACGGTTGAACCATCAATGATACATCCTGTTTACAATTTTCTCAACCCCTTTGCTTTTTTACCTCTGACATTTTCACCTAGTCACTTTTCCTTTACCCACTGGGAACTTTATAGTTTGTATGTAGTTATTTTTTGAAATAGATGTCCACAACATGTTTACAATGTCCACCTCCACATCTGAACACTTGAGGTAAGGTTAGCAGTCTGACATTTTGATTATTTCAACCTCACAGCTTGAGCCAACTCTTTTGGTTTATTTCTTCCCAGTGAGAATGTCAGTTTGTTTTTCTGATTGAATCCATTATACTTTCCTCACTGGCATCTAAATCCATTGGGTCCAATTGGAATAGTTGGTGATTTCAATTTATTTCTTACAAAATAAAATCTAGAACTAGTTTTGCTTTCCTGTTGGCTGAATTTTGTTTTCTGATTGTTGTTGTTGTCGTCATTTCAAATTTCAAGCAAGTTTCTATGGCTCAGGAGACTGTTGAGGGGGACACAGGATTTGGGAGACGAGATGGCTTTTTACGTTGCATAGTGATCAAAGCTTCCTAGGTACTCCAGACCCGCCTGGTAGCAGAACTGATATTCATCCTGCATGGACAAAACAAAGACAGAAGACAAAGTATTAAACATTGGTAATGCATTGTTCACAAGCAAACAGGAAAATAATACAGTTGTCCTTCAAGCTATACATAGCAGCCGCTCCAAGACTTACAGCGCGTGCCAATGCTAACACATTGCTAATACAATGCTAACACAATGCTAATTGTAATTCTTAGCCCCCATGGCTAAACTGCAGTTTTGGATTAGAATATGTTTATTGTCCCTTGAGGGAACCTCCTGTCTGGCGTGACCCAAAAAAACCAAACAAACACGGAGCAGGCAAAAACACAAAACAGAGAAGACTTGTGACAACATAATCACTATGAGCATTGAGATAGCAGAGCAAATAAAGTTTCACCGTAGAGATGAAGCTCTAATGCAGAATCTTTCTGCTCATCGAGAATGAGGACATCTCCATGTTGAAGTCAATTTCTGAATTATTCACTTGTTGAATCCTCCTGACTTCTCGATTGATGTTGTGATCACATGACCACCCGCGTCATCAGGGGGGATCAGCCAAGGAACTCCGTAAGGCACCACCAGTTGACAACAATAACATGGCCTTCAAGGCCTTCAACTGCAATGTCCACACCATAACGTGTTTTCACCCAATCAGGTTCTCTAACCATCTCAGAGGTCAATGTGGAGACTGCTACATCTACAAGAACCTGTGAGTCCAGTTTGACCTCTCACCTCTGTTTGCACCATGGCCGGCCTCTGTGTTCGCAGCATCTTCACCGTCTGGAAGATGTCTACCACACCCTCGTAGCGCATCCTCTCCAGCACAATGCTGAGCGTGATGAATACGCCGGTCCGGCCAACCCCCGCGCTGGAAACACATACACACACAGTATCAAGGAGAAGTCCTATATTAACAAGATTTTTAAAAACCAGCAGCTGTTGCTAGGCAGATTAATGCCAGGGTTTGAGGAGATGACATGAGACGTAATCTTGATGTGAGGAATCGACACAATCCACTTTGAGCCCTGCCCACGCAACAGCACAACATGACACACATACGCACGAACACAATGTCAGACACGCAACTGCATGCATGAAGCCCCGTACGTACGCAGTCATGAACACACAAATGTACAGTCACACACACGCACATCGCCTCTATTGCAAACCCGCAAAAGTCCTCAGAAATAGGGCCAGTCTTAAGTCTGATCCTGAAATACTTGAGGGATGTCTCCATAAGCTGCTTTGGTGTGAAATAACTTCCACTTCACCAATGAAACAATAATTGATATGACATCAGATTTATTTTTCTCTCTTCCCCACCCGTCACCAATGACAATCTCTGACGGAGACGGTGGAGAAGACCGAAGCGGACTGGAGTTAAAAGGTCACAACTTGTTTTGTCAAATGTGACTTCAGACTGCCTCAAAAACTACACTGAACAAAAATATAAACGCAACTTGCAACATTTTCTAAGAACTAAATTAGTTACAGTTTTTTATAAGCAACAGAGAAATGCTCAGTGATATGGATGTAAAGGACATTTTTAAACATTGCACACACAATTTTGTTCAGTTTAAAATCCAACAAGAACCAAAACAGATGGATTTCCGAGACGAAGGACAAAGACGTAAGCGCAGCCACTGAGTTCTTACCATTCTGTGTCACCACCATCTGTCCCCCCTTGTTGTCCTCTCAACAACCCTTTACTCCGCCCCACCCATCTGCCTGTCCTCTGTCCCTCCATCCCCTCCACACCACTCTTCACTGGTAGCTGGTCACAGCTTGTCACATGGCTCTTAAACTCCATCAAACCCTTTTAAATAGATAGACCTCCACATCTGACAGCCGTGGAAGGAAACGCTGAATGAGGGGATTTACACTCCCATTCACGGGAAGTAATCAGGCAATTAACGACAAAAACCGTGTGGCTCTATAAGATAGGAGGCAGAGAGGATGGAAACAGAGAAGGCGAGAAAGAGTGAAGGGATTGAGAAAATACACAAAGAGAGAGAGATGGAAAAAGTGGGATGGAAATTAAAGCAAGAGAAAGTGACAGAATAAAAGAATGCACAGTCTCTCTCAACCACACACTGTGAGCAGGTGGAACGAGACAGAAGCGCCCTGAGCTGGAAGGTAGGTATAGAAAGATGACAAGAGGGAACCTGCACAGTACAGACAGACATATACTCACTCCGGACAGGCAGATAAAAAGACCATCGCCAAGCCTACATTTCAGTATCAGATTATGTTTTTTTGGGGGGAAAAGTTTTTTTTGGGGAAAAGCAACGGAGAGAGGGAGCATCCCAGACATTTTCCTAAATCTCCATCATGCATTTCTAGCCAACTGAGATGGTTTTCCCATATTATTATTATTGTATCTGCCAAATAACACTCCTGGTCAGTTCCAAACGACACCCAATGCTGAGTCTTGTTCACTACTTTTCACCAGAGCCAAATGGGCCCCCACTAAAAGTAGTGCACTACATAGAATGTGTGATGCCAATTAGAACTCTGACAAGTTTTTCAAAAATACATTGTTTTCCTCCTTTCTCACTGATCCTCTTGCATTAGCTGTGCCTAGTCAATAAGCCAGCTGGACTAAATCCCTTCACAGAGGGAAACTGCTTTATTATGTATTTCTTGGACACAGACGTCTCTCTTAAAGGTAACGGCTTTATTACGGCTTTCCCAAACTCTTCAGATGTAGGACACTGCTACAGTAACACACTGATAGCAGTACCTGATGAACTTTTAGACTACTAAAAACTGAAGCATCAGAACTGTTCAACGAAGAGCATTGAGCTCTATCAATGTTCAGTATTTCTTCCCTGAGAAGTGTAAAAGTAGCGGATTGGTGTACTACTTGTTAAATACATTTTGTAATACTTTTTTTATGGTAGGGTAGCAATGGGTGTTTTATTTCAATGAAACATCTTGCGAAATGTTTCACTAATAAACCATAAAGTACTGTTTTATGGATGGTGAAAGCAGCTTTAGAATATTTGATGACTTAAGTCCTGCTTCAGACTTAAGTCTCAGTTCAGTGGTGCTTCGAAATAGAGAAGGTTTGTGTTGGCCTTTAAGTATATCTGTAGTATACACTTACAATAGATATACAACTACAACTCTGGAAAAAAGTAAGAGACCACTGCAGCTGTATGCCATAACCGAAGTGAAAGAAATGTCTGAAACGCTTGACGCTACCAGCTTTATTACATGTTTCTTAGACACAGCCCTGGTAAAACAAACCAGGTAAAACATTTTCATAGTACTCTAGTGCCAGCGTTACTCTGAAATTACAGTCCTATTTCTGTGGCAGTCACACAAATATCTTTGCTGAATATGGCTCAACCAAAGCAACAACAAGGGTCACCTTGGAGAAAGCTGAAAAAAAAAACACGCAGTGACAAATTTAGGACAAAAATTGAAAAAAAAAAAATGGCCAAATTATTTAATGCCAGGCAGCCAAGTGAGTGATTACGAATGAGAGGAGCCTGTGGCGTTGAGCATTAGCAGCGAGAAGAGAGAGGACGAGCTTGAGAGGGAAAGAGAGAGACGAAAAGCTAGCACGAGAGGAAAAAAAGAGTGAGAGAGGAAGAGAAACATGGGGAAGAGAGAGAAGACAGGTGAGAGGAAGAGGAAGATGGAGAGATAGGGAGAACAAGGGAACACGAGAAAAGAAAAGAGGGCAGGCGTCAAGCGTGAGGAGGCCTTGTTGATGAGCACCACACGCGGCTGGTTGTAATCCCCTTACCATCACAAGGGTTCAGTGTGGGAGTTATCAGACACACCTACACTTCTACTCATGCAACCTGAAGCGTTAGCGTCAGGATAATGGATTATATGCGTGTTGACATTGTTAGGTGCGTTTTAAGCCTGTCAGTCTGAATTATTAAGATGCACCAGTAGAGAACACCAACGGTAGTGTCCTGCGCCCCCTACCCCCTACCCCCGAACACACACACACATCCACGGCCCTCACCTGCAGTGGACAGAGATGGGACCGTCCTGGCCAAACTGCTCCTTGGTTTTGTGCACCTGGCCTATGAAGTCGATGAAGCCCTCTCCTGACTTGGGCACGCCCTGCTCCGGCCAATCTGTGAATTGGAACTGCCTCACCGTCCTCGACTGGCCATCCTGAGAGAGGAGGGGAAGATGAATACGTGAGTGGTAGAGAGGAATGGTGTGAAGGAGAAAGACAGAGATCCAGGGAGAGAGAAGCGTGGGAGAAATGGAGGCCTTTGCATCCCTTTCTGTGGGCAGTTCATATCTCTGAAGTTGCCTCACACGTCATATCTGCATTAAGCTAATCCATATTCTGATTACTAAACACGAACCAGTTGTTTGTCCTTGTTTGTCCAGGTTTTGCGCCTGTAATACTAACTTTAGCTTTGCAGTTCTAAGTCCTGATTGTGATGTTAAAGGACACTTAGCGGTTTACTTTTGGTAACTTTGGCTAGCTAGCCTTAACGTTAATTAACTATCAATTCCGTTGCCTTATTTGTTGTCGTCATGTGAACGTTTCCAACTAAAACTTCTGAAATTAAACTTTTGAGGGAGGAGTAGATGTAATTTCAAGGATTAAAACATTAGAATAAAAAAAATTCAGTGGAAAAAACATCAGTTATAATGGGTTATTATTCAAAATATGATATTAAAAAGTGAATAATCTATATGTTTTTATGTCATGCATGTTTTTTTCTTATCAACAATTCAAGTTGTTCATTTGTAAGCTCCAAATCTTCTTATTTCACTCAGTGACCTTTTTGCCCTAAAAAGTTTTGTGATACCGATGGCCAAATGGCCTTGCTCCTAAAATGACGAAACTCCAAGCCTGCTTCTATCCCTCTTTCTCTCTCTCCTATTCCTCACTCTTTCTCTCTCCTATTCCTCACTCTTTCTCTCTCCTATTCCTCACTCTTTCTCTTCTTTCCCTCACTTTTTCTCTCCTTTCCCTCATTCTCTCTCTCTCTCCTACCCCTGGCTCTTTCTCCTATCCCTCGCTCGCCATCCATTTTCGCTTGTCGGTGGAATAAGTCCTGGTTAGAGAAAATCCATAGGGCGTCCAGCGTGACACGCGTCTTCTTCTGGACAACATGTTAAACGGGGTAATCCTGAACCGAGGCCTGATCGATGGAGGGGCCTGATGGATGAGTCGAATGAGGGAGGAGGAAAGGGGCTGGAAACGCCACGGAACCCCCCAGAGGGAGAAGGGCAGCGCTACTGGAGTGGACTGATGCTACAAGAAAATATCTTCATTTGAATCTCTGCTGAAGGATAGTCGATTATTGCAGGGTCTCAATTTTAGAAGTTGACTGGGCAGGAAAGAAAACAATCTCTGAATTAGAAAATTGAGGCGGAAGACCTGGTGGAGAACCACAGTCCTCAAGCCTTTCCTTTTAACAACCTGGAGCTCCAGGTCCATTGGAATAGAAACACACATAACAGTACATATAATCCCAAAGCAAAAGGCTAAAAACATGACCTGGTCCCTAGTTCTGTATACTTCAACTTATAATAATCAACTGCATTCATTTATACCTTTGAACTCGATCCTTTGGGACACGTTGTACATATTTTGCCCAAATAATTGTTCAACAGTTTCCTTTATTTGACAGACCAACCCTTTGGTCTCATTTCTTTTTTAGCATTCTGACACCCTTTCTTTAGCTTTGTTTTGTCCTTTAAAACTAATTTGAAAGCATTCTGCATCTCTCCACATGGATAAAAGCGAAAGAGATGAAAAAACAACAACACACAATTAGCTGAGTGCGTAGAGGCAAATATAAAGAAATAATTCAACACCTAACCTGGGGGTTTAATGCACTGTGTCAAATTGTCTGATTAAATACGTGCCTGACTAGCGTAGAGAGCTGAAGTGTGATGTCTGCTAGTGCACGCACGCACACACACACACACACACAACCCCACGCACACACACACATACACCCCCCCCCCCACACACACACACACCTTCCGATCCACTCAGCGATACCAACCACCTCTTACTCCCCCAATCTCCTTTCATATCTCGTCTCCTTTCTTTTCCACCGACCACAAAATTCCCTTTCTTTATTCGCTCTCCTTTTCACTCTCTCTCCTCTTTTCTCCCTCTCTGTTCCTTTTCTCTTTCCCCAAACCTCTCTTTCTTTTTCCCCTCCTCCCCATCCATCCATCCATCCATCCACATCTCTATTCCTTTCTCCCTGTCCTCCATCGCTCTGTTCCTACAGTCACCTCTGATTAGAGGTCCCTTTCTTTTCCTCAGGAGATGTTATGCGTACAGCCAAACCTGATTACCTGAGTAGGTAATCAATCATTTGATGAATCATTTGATGAATCATTTGATGATTCAATCACAATTAAGACAGTCTGGAACCAGCGCGGTTCACCTTCCCAGGGACTGTGTGTGTGAGACCGTTTCTGTTTGAGGGCAGGGCATTGGGTGTGTGTTTCAGATCACAAAGATAGTAAAACCCGAAAAACTGTTCCCCATAAGATTTTAGGGCAGGTTAGGTTTAGGGTAAAACATACAATTTGTATGGTTACGTCGAGGGTATGGTTCAGTTTGGGGCCAGGGGATAGAGAACATGGGTTTCAGTATTAGGTCTTTTTTCTATTAACATGGATCAACACATTTTTATTAAATGAGCAATCTGAGATTTTCTCTGTCCCTCAGATGTTTACCAAAACAGTGGGGTGCATGCATTGTTGCTATTTGAACAACAGGCTGACCCCTTTAAATGGGCTGTAACAGGCAGTGACACACACTGTAAGATCACACACAAGACAACCAGGCCACCAGGGTCAAGTGACCAAGGAAAACCTCACTCAGCTTAATCAGCTAGCCTTTTCCACCCTTACTGCCGATCCAGGTGAAAGATTGAACAGGACATGCAACAGACATGTAACTAACATTTATCAGGTATTAAACACAAAACTAATTAACAACAAATTTGGTAATTTAAAAATATGTTATATTGTCTGGCTGTATTATCTGATGTGGTATTCCTTTACCCCGACACAAGATCCTACCAGTGAATCAGAATACAGTACAGTACACCATGAACGGTCAGAAAGGGGTGTTTGTTGTAGTTACAGTGTTTGGCCAGTGTGGGGCAGTAGAGGGCAGCTGTCTGTACTGGTCGGTGCTGTGTCAGAGGATAGACATGAACGGAAATGGACTGAGTCCTCTCTTGGTAAAGGACAATGGTCACACACATGTATTGTGGCAAACAGGCACTCACTCAATCACACACACAAATACACACGCACACAAACACACTCACCCGGGCGTCAGTGACTTTGAACTCTCTGAGGATGTATTGGGGCATGTTGTACTCAGCCATGGGGTCCACCACAAAGTACTGGTACCTGGCCGAACGCTCCGCGGGCCAGTACTGATGACACTTCTCCTGTTGGGGGACAAAGACACATACACACAGTTGTGTTTCATAACTCTATTACAGTGGTCTACCATGCTTTGCTGTCCAGTACAAACCCCCCCCCCCCCCCCCAACTAATTGGTATTTTGACCAATTACATCAACTTTGTAAAATAGCTGATGTGAAAAAGCCTGATGTGATTGGTCAAAAGACCAATTAGTGGGAAAAATGCTCAGAATTTGTCTGTCAGTGGAAACCCAGCCAATTCTTGTATGATCGTGGAGTGACACTTTAATAAATTGTTTTAACTATTTACGGAGAGACAGAGCAGGTTAGGCATGTGTTCATCCATTTGTCTCTGGGGTCGTACCAAGGACTGAACTACAGAGGATAACCATGAACTGTGGTCAGGGAGTGAAGAATGCCTAAAGGTGTGTAGGGTGTATGTGTGTGAGTGAGTGAAAGAGAGAGAGAGAGAGAGAGAGAAGCAAGGAAGGGGAGAAAAATAGAAAAAGACAGAAAGACAATAAAATACATGAAAGACAGTGAGAAAAGACAGAGAGGGGAAAGGAAGAGAGAACAGAAAGAGCAAAAGAGAGAAATAACAGAGTAGGAGATAAAGAGAGAGAGGAATAGAACAGCATGACAGAGGAAGAGAAGCAGAGTCTACCCATCCCATCTCTCTGAAAAGAAGCAGAGTCCCCTACCCATCTTATCTCTCTGAAAAGAAGCAGAGTCCCTTACCCATGTTATCTCTCTGAAAATAAGCAGAGTCCCCTACCCATCCCATCTCTCTGAAAAGAAGCAGAGTCCCCTACCCGCCCCATCTCTCGGAGTTTGGTGAGCATCACTATGATGGTGGAGTTGTTCTCCCAAAGCATCCGCCAGAAGTCCTCAGTGGTCTCTGCCAACGGACCCTGTGTGGCGATGTAGGCCTTCTGTTGCCTGGCAACACACAAACACACACACACACACAAACACACTCATGTCAGTAGTGGTCACAGACAACTCGGACACACACGCAAAGACCACAACACCCTCTGCCCCTCACCCACCCGGCCGACCCAAACTACCTGTATCCGTCGATGAAGCTGGCGTTGATGTAGTCTGAGCCCTCAAGGCCCCTGATTGGCTGCAGACAGACGCGGGTGGTCTCATAGGGCATGATGTTCACCAGGCGGTTCTTGAACTTGTTGCAGGGCAGGTTGGCACTGATGAACCTAGATGTGTGGGCTTTGGAGTTGGCCAGACGCTGTCCGGGGAAAGATGGATGGACGGACAGTGGAGTTGCAGGGACAAGGGGAGGGTTGAGGGGAGGAGGGACATGGAGAAAAGGGAGTGGGTGAAAGGAGAGAAGGAGAGGAGGAGATGGAGAGACAAGAGAGACACCGGGGAGAAAATGGAGACAGTGGGAAAGAAAGGTGAGATGGAGAGACTGCAGGGCAATAAAAAACTGTGATATCTATCCCCATCTGAGAAAGGCAGAGCTGTCGACCATCACTAAATCTCCGTAGTGATGCAAATGTCTATTTGATGAATGCATTCATAATCTATGGCTGGATGGAGCTATCAAAAAACAACCCTTTATTCTGCTCCCCATTTTCTTTTCATTTCCCAGAGTAATTTCCAGTGTGTTTTATGTGAGGTGCTTTAACTTGAATCGCTACTCTTAACTACAGTTACAAGCCAGCATCTTACAGTAACTTTGGAGCAGGGTTTCTGTATGGCAGTAAACCCCAGAGCTTCCTCTCTGCAGAAAGTGGGTCAGTCAGGTCTTTGATAAAGGGAGTCTGGTACAGTAGATGGCCCGAACAGACAGACACACAGACCCATTCACACACACACCTCGTCCAGAACCAGCCATCCCTGCTTCTCTTAACTCCATACCCTCCCTCCCTTCCTCAATCCATCTCTATCTATCCCTCATCTTTTATCTCTCTACCTCCTCCTCTACCTCATCCTCTACCTCCTCCTCTACCTCCTCCTCTACCACCTCCTCCTCCACCTCCTCCTCCTCCTCCTCCACCTCCTCCTCCTCCTCCACCTCCTCCTCCACCTCCTCCTCCTCCACCTCCTCCTCCCCTCTACCTCTCTCACTATTCTTCCTCTCTTTGTCCCTGGTCTCACTCTATCCCTATCTCTCCAATCTTTCTTTGTCTACCACTCCCTGTACACATCATATTCTCTGTCCTCTATGTCCTTTCTCTGTCAGACTGTCTGTCTGTCGCTCTCACCCCCCGCATTTCTCTCTCGCTCTTTGCCATTGGTTTTGGGCCAACCGTCCTGTCCCCATCCCCATCCCCTCTCTCTTCTCCTCTCCTCTCCCTCTCTCTTCCTTCTCCCCTGCCTTCCTCCCTTCCTCTTTTCCCTCTCTCCTGCCCTTTGTTTCATCACCCTTTCAGAGGCACCTGGAAGGGCATGAGACAGGCTGGCGAGGCAAAAGACGCCCAGAGCTGCTCCTCCACCTAACACCAGTGGGATGGTTTTGGCTTGCAAACAACCCAATCTGGCAACTGATCCTATTCTCCTTCCCTTTAAAGGGAAAGACAAACCCAACACACATCTACTCAGGGAAACAACCTCTTATTTCCACTCTCCAGCACCTTCCCACAGGGAGTTCAGGAGGATACTGTGCTTATAAAATATGTCAAGATGCCTCCAACTACCTTAGAATAAGTATGGTGGGATTACATGTTTTTGGGGCTGTTCCACCGGTGCCCGTGAAGGCCAGGAGTACATCTAAATCTTTTTAAAAGTGAAAAGACAGGTGTGTGAAGGCAGTAGCTGGAAAACAAAAGACAACATCAGTATGGACGAGAGTACCGGCCAAAGATTCCTGTGACCCCTTTCTAAGAAACGGTAGCGTCTCTGCGTTCTGTTCATTAGTGGCAGGACATTCCTGGGTAGCCATACCATTTGTCATCATCAACCATTAATCACACTCTCACATCACGTCAGCCGCCACTCGCCTTTATTAATCGGACGCGACTGCATTCCTTTCTGTACCAGAATCGCGATTACAGATGGGGCTGTAGCTATTAAAGATTCTATCATGGTTTACGATTGCTAATGTTTTCCTTAGATGAAACAGCGTTTTTTTTTCACAGGGACAGATGATAAATAGAGTGTGGCATATTACAAATGATTTAGGGACATGTACACGTGTAATTAAAGTTCCGGAGTGTTGCTGTTTAGTGGGAAAGTCTGTCTCTTGCTAAGTGCTTAGACCGCTGTTGTTTTTGATTGGTTTGCCTTTGGTAAAAAATGCTGCTGAATCAACATTGATCACATATAATTTTGACAACATAATTCAAGGTGATTCAAAAGTAAAAAGTGATCTGAACTAAAGTTATTTGTTAAAACATTTTACCACCCAACTTCTAACCTAAATCCCAATGTATTTATTCACCATTATTTAACCAGGTAAGTCAACTGACATCACTGATATACAGTATTGACCTGAGTAAGAAGTTAAACCGCATGGCTCAGGGATAGAATGACAGATGTTTTCACCTGGCCCAGTCAGGGAAATGTTGTGGTTACCTCAGATGCCCTAACCGCTAGGCAGGGTTGGGTAGGTTACTTTTCAAATTTAATCCGTTACAGTTACAAGTTACCTGTCCACCTTTGTAATCAGTGACATAACTTTTAGATTACTCAAAATCAGTAATGTAATCTGATTACTTCGAAATGCATTTGGATTACTTTCATATTAAGAGGAATTAGTAAACAAATAGGAATAGCCTATAACCAGTTGAACACCCTTTGCGGGATCAGTCAGTGATAGAGTTTACATAGTTGGCCAAAGACAGAATTAGCATTTTAACTTATGGGTTTTGTACAGCACCCCTTGAAAGGGTTTCTAAACCATTGTTTTCTACTTCAATATGATTGGACTACATCTCTAGATGACTGTCAGATATTCAGTCATTCCAACTAATAACCCTCGATCTTCCAGAATCTGGCTGTTTATCTCAACATCATCCAAAATTGAAGGATGTGTTAACCTTTTGTGTTATTTGTTTTATTCATGTTTCTAATTGCTTCAAAACATTGTTGAAAAATAAATGGCAATTTCTCAAAAAAGGTATTGACATTGTTGTATATAAAAATCAAGATATCTGTAGCTTTCCACCTGTATATTATTACAGTAGTCGGATGTTTTGCTCCACAACCACCAACATTGTCAAAACAGTGCAGAAACCCCATGCACGCGAACGCACGTTTGCAATCGTGAACACCCACACACAAATACGTTTTACCCGCGCGAACGTAACATGATTATTAGGGCCACCAGCAATTGATTTTCAAATCGCAAATTATAGAAATAAAGTGTGATTATACACCTGCACTCTTAGTTTAAAGTCAATGTCGTCAGCAGCCAATGATATCCAGTGGATGCAATATTCTGAGATGGAAAGCAAGCAGAATCACATGGCCTACCTGTATGGGTGGTTGCGTCAAATGCTTCCCAACACATTTTCTCCTTAAATATCGTGATTAATTCTATATAATGTTTTATCTTGAAGGCAGCCCATGTTACAGCTATCTAACCCATAGTTGCCTAATCTTCAAAAACATTTCCTGTCTGAGATTTTCAACTCTTCTCGGCTGTGTTGTTCGGTGCATTTGACAAATGATGTGTCGAGTCTCGAGTATAACTAAATCCCCTTAAATGAGTCGGCTAATATAGATACAAACTGTTTTTACCAATTAAACTAGCGCTTCATCAGTCACTAAACTGCTTATGCGCGTCAATGTTTTTCGCGCATGATCACACACACAACAACTGAGGCACTCAATTGTTATTTTATTTTGGTTTAATGTTTTTAAAACATTCAATAAATAAAAAACAGGCATGCAGCCTGTCATAATTATTTCCCACATCTATTCTTTTTCAATTAAAGTAATCCAAAAGTAATCATATTTTTCCCCAAAAGTATCTGTAATCCGATTACAATATTTTAGTTTGTTATGTAAGGGATTATAGTTACTGTTTTTGCCGGACCGCGTTACCGGAGCCAGCTAAGAGCGAATATCTCTTACTTACTGACTGACTGAGTGCCTGACTGACAGACTAACTCGTTAGTCAATTTAACACAATTCTCAATAGTGTTTAGCGACTAGTCAAATTCGTTATGCCTTGGTGTTATGGTAAAAGACAGTATCTCTCACGTGGAAGGCTCAAGTTCAAATCTGTTGTGAACAACAACATATTTTTATTTTTTTTATTTCAACGATTCTCTCGTCGTTTCACTTGATGAAAAAGTTAGTTATCGTCAACTTTCTTGATAGTTATTTAATCAATGTCATTCACGAATGAAAGAAAAAAGTATGTTGTTATGCCATGAAAGAAAAAAATACGTTCTTATGCCCTGAAATTAAATAGCTTTGGCAGACTTGCTAGCAATTGCTCAATTCCTATGACTTAGTTATCGTCAACTTTCTTGGTAGTTATTGTATCAATGTCATTCACGAATGAAAGAAAAAAGTATGTTGTTATGCCATGAAAGAAAAAAATACATTCTTATGCCCTGAAATTAAATAGCTTTGGCAGACTTGCTAGCAATTGCTCAATTCCTATGACTATTCCAGTAAGTTAGTAGATACTGGTACATCCTATTACTGGCTAATAGGATGTTCAAATGGCCAGCGGCAAACAAAGATTTGTTTTCAGGTTAGAGGCAATACTGACACGCGTGGAAGGTAGAGCTTCATGGTGTAGTGGTTAGCAACACAGCCTTTCGTGTGGACGACATGGGTTTGAATCCCAAGAGGGCAATACTTTCTATTGCGGTTCGGCACAACTAGGCTTGCCCGGTTTGTTGTTTTGTAATCTGTTACATGTAATCCGTTACTCCCCAACTCTGCCGCTAGGTAACCTGGCACTCCAGATTTTAAGTCAAATTCACGTTAGTTGTGAACACAACCAAATTTAATTTAAAACTAGACATTGAACTGACTTCTGTGCCTACTTCTCATCAAACTGTTAAGTTCAAACCTGATCAGTTAATGCTTTTTCTGAAAGATACTTCATTTGGAGGCTATGCACTGATCACAAAGCAATTTCAGTCGGAAGCGTATTATTGGAAATCCTTTAGAAATGGATTTGAAGTAAAAGACAAAGAGCAGACAGCTTAACTATATATTCAATTTCTAGCTCCTTCAAAGACAATGGTATTGAGTTGCGTGAGCAAACAAGGGCTCAATATTTGAACTGAAGTCTCACTTGAATGCCGTAAAGCTGGATATTAGAATGTGAACCGGCATCAACTGGTTTTGAAATGCCATATTCATGTAAAGGTATTAAACACATAGAAGTCAATATGTATTTTTGATGTGGGCTAATATTGACAAGGCCAATTGAATTTGCACCATAGAGGCACCACTGGTGGTAAAACCAATGTTGTGTCACGTCTTTTTCATTTCACACATCAGGCTCCATCAAGCACACAAACCCCTGTTTTATGTCTTTCTCAACTACTCTCATGGTCACACCTAAAACTCTTAACAAACCAACACCCTCCATTTTGTGTCAAAACATCCCCTGCGTTCTACATGTACCCTCCATCAAAACCTCCAGCTGGACGCCATTGTATGCCTCCCCCAGCCCCAGTTTACACACGCCCTGCCCACGCCTACCTTGAACTCCAGCTCCATCCCAGTGACGTGTTCGCCCGTCTCCACCTGGGCCAGCTTCTGGATGTAGGAGTAGAGGCTCCTGGCCGCCACCTCTGTGTTTCCGCATGCCACGGCCTCCAGCAGTGCATCATGGATGAAGCTGTATTGGTCCTCCGTTTGCACCATGTAGTTCCGCTGTGACCTCATCAGGGTCACGTGACCATAGATGTCCACCGTCTTCTCATGCTTGATTCGCTCCAACATGGCGTCAATGACGATGAAGCAGCCTGTCCTTCCAACACCCGCACTGGTGGTGTTGGTGGAGGTGGGTGGTGTTGGTGGGTGGTGTTGGTGGGTGGTGTTGGTGGTGGTGGTGGGTGGTGTTGGTGGGTGGTGTTGGTGGGGGGTGGTGTTGGTGATGGGAGGATGGTGTTGGTGGGTGGTGGGTGGTGGTGTTAGTGGAGGTGGGTGGTGTTGGTGGGTGGGTGGTGTTGGTGGGTGGGTGGGTGGTGTTGGTGGGTGGTGTTGGTGGGTGGGTGGGTGGTGTTGGTGGGTGGTGTTGGTGGGTGGTGGTGTTAGTGAAGTTGTTGGGTGGTGTTGTTGGTGTTGGGGGTGTTGGTGGTGGTGGTGTTAGTGGAGGTGGTGGTTGTGGGGTGGTTGAGAGAGAGGGAGGTGTTGGAGAGAACATTAGGAATTGCAATCAAGGTCACATTAAATGGACGCAAGTACAGTTTAATCACGGTTCACATTTCAGAACTTAAATTCAGTTTTCAGTTCATAAATTCATTTGTTTACTAATTCATATTTATATTAAAGGCGGGACTGGTGAGAGAGGTTGCTTGGATAGTGGTGTACCGTATTTGAACGCACGTTTGCATGAGAACATGTGTTCTGGGAGCAAGAGGGAAAAACAGCGAGGGAGAGAGGGAGCATGTCTGTATGTGTGACTCAGAGCCCTGCAGTCGAGCTGTGACATTCACTTCACACACACCTATGTGACCATTCCACCAGCACACCGCCTGCCTGGTTCTGGCAACCCATTCGTACACCTTCTGTGGCTGTGTGCTGTAAAGACGAGGAGGGCTGTTCATGGTGTCAGAGGCCACCGTTACCCTAAACAACGACCTCATGAATGGAACCTAAAAGGTTCGAACTCCACAAAACACGTTGACCAAGAAACTGAGTAATTGGAAGAAACCGTTCTGGTTTCATGGTTTTAGGCCTGATAGCGTGATACCAACGACAGTCCACCAAGTTGAGCCAATGTTTGTTGCCATGGCAGCAAACAACCTAGTGAATTGCACTGGGACCCTCCACTGCATTTTGGAGATCTATCCAATAAAGATAGAAAGTTGACCTGCGTCTTTGTTCAGTGAACATAGAAACCATGTGTAGGGATTCAATCCCCAGTCAACTGTTTGCATCAACCATGCATTAATGGCAACTGCATATTCATGACAAGGACTTTGGGATATTTATTGAGGATTTTTGAATATTTATGGTAAGGACTCATAAAACAATATTTAGTGAAAAAATGTTTGGCCTATACGCAATCTAAGAGAATATGAAACTGTGTTTTTAATTATTTGTAATCTGTAATTTCGGAGGTTAATAGTAATCAAGAGACATCTTGAGACTGGCTCCCCAAAACAACTGAGGAAAATAAAGTCTAAACAATAGAGGCATTCTTTTCAAATACTATTTATCCTTCTGTATCTATCCTTATATACATCCTTCTATTTATCCTTATATATATATATATATATATATATGTATATACTTCTACTGTCCCAGTGGTGTATGTGCCCGTGGGTATATGGGTTTATGTGTGTGAATGTGTGATTGTCTGTGTACGTGTGTGTATGAATGTGTGTGTGCACCAACCTGCAGTGGGCAATGATAGGACCCGCGTCAGGAGGGTTACAGGTCTTGACCCGGCGAAGGAAAGCCAGGAAGGGGGTGGGGTACTCTGGGACCCCGTGGTCTGGCCAGGCCGTGAACTGAAACTGACGGACCTCACGCTTCTCACTGGAACCATTCTGGAAGAGAGATCTGGGAGGTTACAATCACACAGTGTGTGTGTGTGTGTGTGTGTGTGTGTGAGGGCGGGAGAAGGACTGTGTGTGTGGGAGGGACAGGGACTGTGTGTGTGTGTGGGAGAAGGACTGATGGTGTGTGTGTGTGTGGGAAATGACTGTGTGTGTGTGTGTGTGTGTGTGTGTGAGGGAGAAGGACTGTGTGTGTGTGTGGGGAAGGACTGTGTGTGTGTGGGAGGGAGAAGGACTGTGTGTGTGTGGGAGGGAGGGAGAATGACTGTGTGTGGGAGAAGGACTGTGTGTGTGTGTGTGTGTGTGTGTGTGTGTGGGAGGGAGAAGGACTGTGTGTGGGAGAAGGGCTGTGTGTGGGTGTGTGTGTGGGACGGAGAAGGACTGTGTGTGGGAGAAGGGCTGTGTGTGGGTGTGTGTGTGGGACGGAGAAGGACTGTGTGTGTGTGTGTGTCTGAGAGGGAGAAGGACTGTGTGTGAGAGAAGGACTGTGTGTGTGTGGGAGGGAGAAGGACTGTGTGTGTGTGTGGGAGAAGGACTGTGTGTGTGTGTGTGAGGGAGAAGGACTGTGTGTGTGTGTGTGTGTGTGTGTGAGGGAGAAGGACTGACTGTCTGTGTGTGGGAGGGAGAAGGACTGTGTGTGTGTGTGTGTGTGAGAAGGACTGTGTGTGTGTGTGTGTGAGGGAGAAGGACTGTGTGTGTGTGAGGGAGAAGGACTGTGTGTGTGTGTGAGGGAGAAGGACTGTGTGTGTGTGAGAGAAGGACTGTGTGTGTGTGAGGGAGAAGGACTGTGTGTGTGTGAGGGAGAAGGACTGTGTGTGTGTGAGGGAGAAGGACTGTGTGTGTGTGTACCGTACATGCGGGAAACAGCTCTGATTGTAAGCTGAAGTTTTCATCTAAGTCTTTAGATGTTTTGATGAGTTAATATTGGTAAAAGTAAGCACCTGCCTCCCGTTCTGACAGGAAGATTTACCCCAGCAGGTCACCATACATACATACTATAGATTCTATCTTGGACTCAGGTAGCATATTCATTTATCTAACCTCATATCGGGTGTGTAATCTGCCATCTGCAGACAGAGACATAGTCGCAGCAATGACAACAACACTCTGAAATGCTGCTTGCTGCATTCTCCTTGAGGTTGCAAAAAAAACCAACAACAACAACAACAACAACAACAACAACCAAAAAAAAAAACCACACAAAAATGAAACACCTCACATTGGCCTGCCCTCTAGTCTCGCCTTCCACTCTTCCTGGAAGCTCTGCAAAGGAAGCTTCTGAATTTCAATGCAGCATTTTCTGCTTCTCCTTACAGACTTTTCTGCTGAATAAATGAATAAATAAACACAGTAATTAAAAGCAAACTGGCCTAGTTTGCAGGGATTTTTCTATTCCCCCCATTTTTTGTTCCCGGGCCATTCCATGGGTTTTATGTTTTCTACAGTCGATGTGTTCCTTTACAGGGCTGGATAACTAGCTAGCTGTCACCCAGATGAATTGTAAGAATATATCACTCTCGGATGGTTATGTGTGACTGCAGTATATGCATACATACTGATGTCTATGTGCGTGTGTGTGTGTGTGTGTGGTACAGATTATCATCACGTCAACTACTGCCTCCTAAGATCAGAGAAATCAGACTAAATCGGTTTCCTTTGCTGGTGAAAAGAACAGAGACTCCACACCAAAGCAGGAATAAGAAGAGGTACAGAGAAGACTGGGAGAGGGAGAGATGGTGTTGTGTTAGAGGAAAAGTAAGAAAAAGAGACAAAGAGCCAGGTCTGGAGGTAGATAGAGATGGGTCTGGAGGTAGATAGAGATGGGTCTGGAGGTAGATAGAGATGGGTCTGGAGGTAGATAGAGATGGGTCTGGAGGTAGATAGAGATGGGTCTGGAGGTAGATAGAGATGGGTCTGG